>NW_006399846.1:223068-252678 GCF_000299155.1 Elephantulus edwardii | reverse complement strand
TTTAAATTGATTTTCATTAAAGTTTACAGAGACTGAAAATTTCCATTCATTCATTGTTACACTTTTCTCCTTGCCCATTCCTCCCCCCAATTCGCTTTTCTTTTTGAAAAGTAAAAGAAAAAAATTCTTTCATTGTTATTCAATCTCTCCCACCACGTCCACTCCACTATGCTGCCTTCTTTCTGGACTCCTGTCATAACAATAATACCTAATCATGTCTGTCCTTTTTATAAAAGTGGTATTATGCCATATTTGTCTTTTTGTGACTGAAATATTTCCCTCAGCATAATGTCCTCCAGGGTCATCCATTTTGTGTAATATTTTATGAGTTCCTTGTTTTTCAATGCTGAATAGTATCCCATTATGTGAATAAACCACAGCTTCTCTATCCATTCGTTTGTTGATGGGCACTTAGATTGTTTCCAGCTCTTTGCTATTGTGAACAAATTTTAAATAAACATAGACGAGTATGTATCTGTTTGGGTGGCAGTTATGGTTTCTTTAGTGTATATTCCCAGTAGTAGAATTGCTGAGTCAAATGGTATTTCTATTTGCAACTTTTTTTTTTCTGAAGCTCAAACCGTTTATTAAAACGAACACTTAAAAAGTTCCTGGAGAAACCAGGAGTATCTACATTGACCCCTCTAGAACAGGACTTGTAATGTGCACGTCTTCCACCCTGGCCCACTACTGCTTTGAATGCTGCCCATTCTCTTCAAGCAGCGTGAAATTCACCCCTGAATCTAAAAGTTAGAAAACGGTGGATATTACGTGGAATGAATACTATCAAGGTGCTGAGAGCTGCGATTTCATCTGGGACTGGTCCTGTGTGATTCCCTTCTCTTAGAGCCTGCAAGTACTGACTGGGTATGGAACTCAGGCTAGTGCCACTGACCGTGGCTAGGAACTCTAGGACTTTGAACTTGCTGGTTTCTCTGCGGGCCCGCTTGCCCCACAGGAATTCCTGGCGGGGAGGCTGACTATT
Organism: Elephantulus edwardii; assembly: GCF_000299155.1. Taxonomy (NCBI): domain Eukaryota; kingdom Metazoa; phylum Chordata; class Mammalia; order Macroscelidea; family Macroscelididae; genus Elephantulus; species Elephantulus edwardii. The sequence continues at coordinate 251,693 of NW_006399846.1, read as the reverse complement.
GGGTACTGTCTCTATGCTTAAATACTCATCCTGCTTCCATTCCTGAATGAACTTGAGGGGCTCCCCGTAAAGAAAATGCTCCTCCTGCCCTGCATGCACCTCCCATCACTTCTAGCGTCTCCCAGATCTTCTGCTCACTGGCATGGTCGCCTTCCAGGAAGATGGTACTCAGGATTGTGATCAGAAGGCCTTTCTTGGGGAAGCTCTGGGTTTGGCTCTTCACGCTATTGTCATAAGTGAGCCCGAGCAAGGGGAACAGGACATAGGTGTGGGAGGTGGGGTTCACTTCCTTCACTTCCACACCAAAGACCATCTGCATGATCTTCAAAGCTCTCCGGAAGATCTCGGGGAAGTTGTTCTCATACCTTCTGATGACCTTGCCCACGATCTCTTCCTTATTGGTAGGTTCCTCATTCTGATACTTGGAGATCAGAAAATTGACCAAATGCCACACTATGATTTCTAGCTTATTCCTGGGCCTGTACCCTCTGTAAGTGGGGGAACTAGCACCTGCCCCTTCCTGACTGGTGCCCTCAGCTGGTGCCCTCAGCTGACATGGCCCCTTGAGGGGAGGAGGAGGCACCCTGGATACTCTGGGGTGTACTCTCTACCCCCAAAGGAGTCCCCTCCTCCTGGGGTCCCGAGATCAGGGAACTCTCAGCAGAGGAGGAAGAGGGGGCAGTAGAGGCCATGGCAGCCGCCCCCTCCTCAGCACCTCAGCTCTGCACCCCCTCTAGGCTCTGGGTCTCGCTCTACTCCTGGAGCCCGTGCTTCTGCTCACAGTCCTGACTCTTCTGCGACATGATGAGTCTTGGAGACTAGAAGGAGGAGGATGGCTGATGCTTGCCAGTGATGGTCGACTTCTTGACTCCTGGTGGCGCCTCGGAGCTTCCTTGTCCTGCTCAGATGTGCCTCCCTCTGCTGTTCAACTTCCACTCCACCTTCCTGATGTCGTGCTTGCGAGGCAGGTAAGTTTCAGGTCCTTGGCTGTGACCAGAAGAGAGGTGCCTAGGGAGTCTTTTGTGGCCATGAGGTCAGAAGTGACACAGGGACAGAAAGCACTCTATTTGAAACTGGAACCCTGATTCACTGTTGGTGGGAGTGTAAAATGGTGCAACCCCTGTGGAAAGCAGTATGGCGCTTTCTCCAAAAGTTGCAAATAGAGATACCATTTGACCCAGCAATTCCACTACTGGGAATATACCCTGAAGAGACCATAGCTGACATCCAAGCAGATATATGCACACCCATGTTTATTGCAGCTTTGTTCACAATAGCAAGGAGTTGGAAACAACCTAAGTGCCCATCAACAAACGAATGGCTAGAGAAGCTGTGGTATATTCGCACAATGGAATACTATGCTGCATTAAAAAACAAGGAACTCATGCAATATTATTCAAAATGGTTGACTCTGGAAAACATTATGCTGAGTGAAATATCCCAGTCACAAAAGGACAAATATTACATGATGCCACTGTTGTAGAATGGGACTGTCCTTGGGGTTGGGGAGAGACTGAGTAAGATGGGTTCAATAATGTATACTGCACTAAAACAGAGGAGGGAGAGAACCGTTTAAAAGAGAGATATAACTGGGTATTTCTGTCATCACAGGAGACTAGAGCGAGGGCTACATGGTGGAGGGGACCTGGGGGAGGGTTTGTAAAACAATGAAAGAATCTTTTCTTTTACTTTTCCATAATTTTTGGACTCATGTACTTATAACTTGTTAGTCAAATTTGTGTCTTCTAGGTTGCAACACCCCCATGATACATCTTCAAGGATATGAACATGTACAGCCAAGCACAATCAATAAGAGTGCATCTAAATTCCAAAATCAATCTCCATAATAGTCTATGTGTTTCCTACTGCCAAAGGGGCCCTTTAGAGTAGTGAGAGAAGATCTTCACCCTGAAACCCACAGCATCCCTTTTCAGCAGGAAGTAGCTAAGAGAATACGCCATCCCCTTTTCCTTATGACTCAGGGTGAAGTCTCTCTCAGGGAGGAGTGATAGGGAATGGCAAAGGACACACTGACAAAGAAGATTAATCAGAACTGGCTTTGACAAGCACTGTGGCATTTGGACAAGAACAAACTGGGAGGAGGGTAGAGAGAATAGTGCAACAATGAATGAGTGGAAGCCCAAAATCTCTGTAAATGTTTATGAAAATTAATAAAATATAATTATAGAAAAAAAAAAGAAACTTTTTGAGAAAGCGCCATACATTTAGCAACAAAGGCAAAGAGCTTTCTTGGCCTCCTATTTTCGATGCTATGAAACCAGGAGGACATTTTGATCATTTTCTTTTACTTTTGCTTAATTTCTACTTTTCTTCTTCCACAGTAATATCTGTCTTTTCAGATTGGAATCTTATTTCCTCAGTTGAATTAGAAACTCACAGAATAATGATGGGGCCTCAAATTTCTTGCTCAATCCAATATCTGGCATATTATAGGTTTTTAGATAGTGTTATGGAGATAGTGGTTCTCATTGTCCCCATTGTTGAGAACTAAACACCTTGTGGACAATTACAGGAATTGGATATTTTTTAATAAGTTCCAGAAGTTAACGAAGAACCATAGATGCTTTTCAGTGTCTGGTCGATGGCCTTATCATTTTAGAGAGAGTTGTTGTCATTGTTGTGTACCATTGAGCCAGAATGGACTCATAGGTGATCCTTTAGTAGGCTTTCAGCAGCATTAAATTTATGGGATCGGTTGTTCATCTTTTCCCCCACAGAGCAGCTGGTAGCTTTGAACGCTGTACCTTTGGATTGGTAGAGCAACTCCTTACCCTTAAGTCACTCGTGACCTTTACAGCAGTAGGCTGGGAATCTCAGAGGAAAATGATTTGAAGTATGAGAAATGCATATTATATGGCTCTTCAAATGAAAGAAAATGGCTTAGTCCAAATCATTTTTAAAATGAGGGTCTATTAGGATAGAGTTTTGATTTTTTTTGTTTTGTTTTTTTAAAAAAACAACCTTTTTTGTGGTAGGTCAGTAATGAGAAGAAATTCACAAGAAGTTTTCTTTGTAAGTAAAATTGTTCTGTTTCTTATAACGGAGGTAAGGTTGAGGTCTGATCCCTTGTATATTTTTCATGCTTGCTGCCAAGCATCAAGGGAGCATGTTCTGTTGATGTTCAGAGCAATGTTACTCCCTATTATTTTATTTATTTAAGATGGCATCACTTTCACGTAAAAAAAATTCTTCCTCATTGACACTTGTGGCTGTGGATCTCTCAGGATAACTTTGGCACTTCTTCCTGGTATACATAAGCGGATCACAATAGTGAATACCAGAGTTTCTAGAGAAGGGTATGGAATATCCAGAAACTTTTGATCATTCTTGATCCTCCACCATAGATGTCTTTTTGTCTGAGTAAAATTGGTTCTTAGAGTGTGGAGTCTGAGAAAATATATATGAGATGCCGTAGTTGAAAAGCACTAATTCTGAATATACAAAGTGTACCTTCTAGTCAATTTTAGGTAGTCCAGTGTTTTGTGGGCCACTGAGGTTTTTTAAAAAATCAAAACTAACTGGTTTTCATCAATGCTTACTTTATGTCATACAGAGGATGAGGCTTGGCCAATCCCAAGCTAAACCTTCTTCACTCCCATTATGCCTGAAGCTGTGACTTCATCACTTGATCACTTAGGGGGTAGCAAAGCAGAGAAACTCCCATATCCTTATATCATCATGTGTGAGTCTGAACCAGTTACCTGCCCACACCTAAGTGTGATCTTTTGGTTATGTGTCTTGGTAGCAATGATTATTCTTTTCGTTGTTTACTTCTCTTTTTTCCCATTTTTCAGTGATGTTGATGAACACATAAAGAAATGTAAGTCCCCAGGTGGAAAATCGTTTTGTTAGTTGGTGCTGTGTTTCTGTTAATGGAAATTCCACCTAGTGTAGAATATAATAGAACTTATTCCTGTGGTTTTTGTGCTCAATAGAAGTAGACCATCAGACTTTTCCTTCACTATGTTTCTGGGTGAACTAGGACAAGCAATCTTCAAGTTAGTTCAATGCAAACTGTTTGTGCCTGCTAGAGTCTTAGCTAGAACATAGAGAAATGCATATAAGAAAAGAGGGAAAGGGATCAATTAAAACGTGAAGGTTGTGAAAACATGTTTCTTACTACGAGACACTGTACTAGAGTTAGTACTAGGCTAGAAAGTCTTATACTAGTACTCTTGTGAATAATAATTTTAGAAGAACTGACTAAACTGCAAATAAATTCTAAGTTTAAGATTTGAAAAGATCTGAGAAATTTGATGATGTATGAATTTAGTCACTAATCCAGTATACTTTCAGTCTTGCTCAGATGCAGGCATTTTCTGCCTAATGCTGTGAATAAAGACAAAGATGACAGTGAGATAAAAATGGACCAAATGAGATCTGGTAAGTACCCTGGGTTGCCTGATCCCTCTGAGTTCTTCTGTTAAAAAGATGACAAATCTAGTCAGTTTCAGGGTCTCTGCACTGGGTAGTGGGAGAACACATACAGAAACCGGGATTCAGTGAAACATCACATGGCCAGCACATGAGCCCTCCTTCCTCTAAGTTTAGACTAAGAGCTCCAAACCTCTTTTCTACAACTAGTTGTTTTTGTTTTAATTCAAACTCATGGTGACCCCATATGTGCTAGAGTAGAACTTGCTCCACATAATTTTCAATACATGACATTTTAGAAGTAAATTACCAGAAATTTCTCTTAAGATGCCTCTGGTAAGTAGACTCAACTACTTTTCTAACGTGGCTAGCTGCCAATCTACTGGTAACAACTAAGCCTGTTGAAGGTTTGTACTATCTATGTACTCAGTCTCATCTCTAGGGAGATCTTTTTCTTGGGATGAGTTTTGGTTCTGAGCCCTAATCAACTGCTAGTGAGAAAACTAACATTTTTTTCCCTTTCATTACCCCAGCCTCTCTCATCTGTGAAGTTTTTCTTTAGATCAGTGCTTTTTTCCAAATGATTCAACAGTGAAATTTCCATACTGCATATTAGAAGATGAAGGAAAAAAATGGCTCTGAATCTTCCTTTGATTTTTAAGTAAGACTAAAAAGGGCTCTGCCCTCTGTTTGGATGAGACCATCAGAGAAAAATTGAAATTTCCTTTCCCAGGGTAACAGTCAGGTTAGCTGTTGGTAATCATTGCTACAGATGCATATGCGTGAGATTTGTTTTTCCAACTGAAGCAAGCTCTGCTCTCCTTTATGCTGTTTTGGACTCCCTGGTTACATCACAGGAAAATGATAAACCTGAGCCTAGGATTCTCTGTGTCTACTCATTATTCTCTTACTAGGAACATTAAATGTCCTATAGACATTTTGCTGGTGATTCCTTTCACACAAAATCAAAATAATATTGTTATGTGCCATCTAGTTTCTCACAACTCATAGCAACCCTCTGGATGATAACTCTGAACTCTGCCCTATCTGAGCCTGTCTCACTGTCTCTGATATACCTACTCCCATTACTCCAGTTACTGTGGTAATCCATGTCATCCAGGGTCTTCCTATCTTGTGCTGTCCTGACACCTTTCCAAGTATGATGTCCTTCTCCAAGGACTAGTCCGTCTTGGCAACATGCCCAAGGTATGTGACATGGAGCTTCAAAACCCTTGCTTCCAAGCAAAAACTTGGTTTCACACCCTCTCTAGGGGACATATGTGTTTGTTCTCTTGGTAGTCAATGTCATGCTCTATATTCTTCTCCAGCACTACAACTCAAACTCATTTATTCTTCTATCATCCTTAGTCATTGTTGTGCTCTCTGATGCATAGCAAGTAATTGCAAAGATCATGGTCTGGATAAGGTGCGTCTTAGACTCTGGACTGATATTGTTGCTCTTCAGTATCCTGGAAAGGTCCCTAACCTCTCCAGTAGATTTTTCTAATGCAATTTGTCTTTTGATTTCCTGACTGTTGGTGCCAAGAGTATTGATTGTGGAACTGAGCAAGCTGAAATTAGGAATATTATATGGCTTTACAGATACTTCAGTCGTGTTTCCCATTTCTAAATGTCTATTACACTGCTTTAAAGTTAACAAAAGAGGTTAAAAATAAATTCCTGGCTAAATAAATATTTATATTTGAAAATTTATATAAGATTAATTCAAGAAAAGAATGATATTATGTATTTAGATGTCACATCCCAAAACATAACTAAAGTGTATGAGGGTAACTCTGTGTGTAGACAAATACAATACCTTGCCCCAGGAATTGACAGCACACTAATTGACATATTTCAACAAACAGACGCTGCCCTGGATGCACTCACCAAGTTGTGCCAAGAAAGCTGGAGGACAGCCACCTGGCCAATTGATTAGAAGAGATTTATATTTGTTCCCATTCCAAAGAAAGGTGACCAACAGAGTGTGGAAATTATCTAACAATATCATTAATATCACATGTAAGCAACATTCTGTTGAAGATTATCCAAAAACGACTGGAATAACACATCAACAGAGAACTGCCAGAAGTGCAACCTGGGTTTAGAAGAAGCCATGGTACTAGGGATATTATAGTTAATGTTAGATGGATCTTGGCTGAAAGCAAGGAGTATCAGAGGAATGCCTATGTTTCATTGATTATGCAAAGACTGTGTGGATCTCAACAAACTGTGACTAACTCTGGAAAGAATGGGCATCCCAGTACACTTGATTGTGCTTATGTGAAATCTATACTTGGACCAGGGTCAGAACAGAGCAAGGAAACACTGCATGATTCAAAATTGGGAAGGGTGTACACCAGGCATGTGTCCTATCTCCAAATATTTTCTATCTATATACACAACAGATTAGCCAGGAGGCGGGCTCTCTGAAGAGAAATGTGGATTGGAGGAAGACTCATTAACAATCTGTGTTATACAGATGACACAACCTTACTTGCTGAAACTGAAGAGGACCTGAAGTGCTTTCTACATAAGGTCTAGGACTGCAGCCTTCAATATGGATTGAAGTTCAACATAAAGAAAACAAAGATTGAGATTGTTAACAGTTTGTTTGATTGGCTCCATAATCAACACTCTTGGTATCAGTAAGCAGGAAAATAAAAGATGAATTGCACTGGGAAAGTCTGCTGTCAGAGACCTCTCCAAAATACTTAAGAGCAACAATGTCAATCTGGAGACTAAGGTATGCCTGATCCATGCCATGGTCTTTGCAATTACTTGCTATGAATCAGAAAGCTGGACAATGATTAAGGATGATAGAAGGAGAATTAATGCCTTTGAGCTGTGGTTCTGGAGAAGAATGTTGAATACATAGTGGACTGCTAGAAGAACAAACATGTTCGTCATAGAGAGGATGAGACTAGGCTCCTTGCAGGCAAGGATTCTGAAGCTTTGTCTGACATACTTTAGACATGTTAAAAGGAGGAATCAGTCCTTGGAGAAGGGCTTCATGCTTATGAAGGTGGAGGAACAATGCAAGAGAGGAAGATTCTTGATGAAATAGATTGATTCAGTGACTGGGATAATAGCGGTAGGTGTGTCAGTGATAATAAGGTTGGCACAGGATCAAACAGGGTTTACGGCTGTTGTACGTAGAGTCGCCATGAGTCGCAAGAGACTCAGTGGCACATAATAACAATAAAGACAACAACAACCTAATATCAACACTGTAACTGCTTAAATGAAAATATCAAAGTTGAAAAGTTTAATGAATTGTCCCAAATAATATATCATGAAGTCACTATAACTCAAGTTATTTGCAGGTATGTACACACACACACACACCCACACACACACACACACACACACACACACATTGTCTCTCTCCAACTCATGGTACACCTCATTATATATCTATTTTTTATAATAATTTTGTTTGCCCTATGAGTCTCAAAATCAGAAGAATAGAAAACTAAATGTAGAGTTTGAGTAGGTGAATTTGAAATATTTTCCATGTATGTAGCTATTTCATAGATGTGTAAAGAGGTACATGCTTATTTCCAGACACTCTTGTAAATGAACAATGCTATCTTTCACAAGAGTTCGGGATATGACTGGGTTCCTATCTTCCTCATATATCAGAATTGTCCTTTATAAGACATTTATGTCATTTATCCTCAGAGATTGGATAAACCTTTGATTTTGTCTATTATGCCTCCTCCATGTCTCAGTAATTAATGCATACATGTTGTATTAATATGACTATGTTTTTTAAATTAGAATGCCAGTTCCTTGAACAGTCAAAGGATTTTTAGTGCTATTTCCAGGAAATACTCCATAGTTTAAAATTAAGAAAGGGGTTCCTTAGTGCTATGTTTTTTCTGCAAACCTATTCAATATGTATGATAAACAAATAATCCGAGAAGATGGACTTTATTAAGAATAATATAGAGGAACACTCATTAACAACTTACATTATGCAAACGACATTTATTTGCAGAAAGTGAAAAGAATCTAAGGTACTTAGTGCAGAAGACCAAAGGCTACGGCAGTACATATTACATCTTAACATAAGAAAACAAACAAAAAAATCCCACCAAAAATCCTCATGCCTCAGCCCATATGCAGCATTATGATAGATGGAGAGAAAATTGAAGTAAATTACTAATGATTTCATTTTGCTTGCTTGGATCCACAATCAATATCTGTGGTAACACTAATCAAAAGAGGTGTTGCATTGGGTAAATATGCTGTCAAGGATCTCACCAAGGTGCTGAGGAGCAGCAATGTCAGTTGAAGACTAAGGTGTGCCTGATTCAAGCCATGGTCTTTTTTATTTCTTCCTAAACATCTGAAAGTTGGACAAGGAATGAGGGTGATAGAAGACAAATAGATATCATTGAGTTATGGTGTTGGAGAAGAGTCCTGAATATTCCATAGACTGGAGAAGGCACAGCAAGAGTGTTCCTTAGAGGCAAGGATGGTGAAACTTCATTTCATATTTTGGGCATGTTTTTAGAAAGGGCTAGTCCTTAGAAAAGGACATTATTTTTAGAAAGGTAGAGGGTCAGAGAAAGAAAGACTCGCAACAAGACAGGTTTACACAGTGACTATAGCAATGGGCTTGAATATATCAGAGATGGTAAATTCAGCACAAGACAGGACAGGGATCAGTTCTGCTACCTATAGGGCCACCATGAGTCATGGTCAACTCAGCAGCACCTAACAACAGCACATTGGTGTGATTTTTAATTTACATTTTTATTATTCTTGATTATCTAGTAATTTAGATTAATATTTTAACAAATAAATGTTTTCTTAGTTAGGTATCAGGAATGAGAGAGAACTATTCCAGAAGAAATTATAAAAATTACCTTCTTGTCTATGTGGATGAGAGTTGTGTGATTCTGGTGACACTTCTGTCTTGGAGCACAAGCAGACACCAATGTTTGGGATAAATTAATAAAACTGATAATTTCTCTGAGAATTTATTGTTAATCAGAAAAGTACCATAGATAGAGTATAAGCCTATTATTCAGAAGCAAGGGTTTTGGAGTAGTGTTTTTTACCTCACATTCCTTGTGAATTCAGTATATTCATATTCTGCAGAGTGAAATATTCCCTACCTCTTCTTTACTCTCAATTTCTTGTTGATCATGCAAAGAGATAGTTCTACATATAGTTTCTATTTGGCAATGATCTCTTGTGACAAACACCAGAGGCTGGCCCTTGTACTAGATGGGTCTGTCCTGTTATGAATGTTCAGTTTGCTGACATTATGGAATTTTTTCAATCTGAGTCTTTGCAATTGTTTCTGGTACCTGAACAGGACTCCGTCACTTAACATTGTTACAACTAAAAAATATTCTTTGTCCTCTAGGTGAGATTCAGCAGTCCCCTGGAAGCATATCTCCTAAAGGGAAGGAAGTTGAAATAAGAGAAGAACATTCATTTATCGTAGAAGTGGTAGAAGAGAGAATGCAAGACGTCTGCCAAATAACATCTGTGTGAAAGAGCTTCTTAGGAAAGCCATGACATCGTCTCAGGGGAAGGCATCTAAGACCTTAATTCTCTGTGTTTGTACTGAAATGAATTTATAGTAAACATATGGAAAGTGGGAATTTCTATTTTATGGGAGATTCTTTATTGAACTTCTAATTGTGCAATTAACAGTGAGTGATTATCTTCTTCAGTAAGTCCTTAAAGTCCTTTCTGCTTTCAGCAAGCAAGATAGAGGTATCTGCATGTTGCAGGGGTGATAAATCTAAACTTAATCCCACATATCCTTCTTCATACAGTCCACTTTCTTGCATATTTTGTTCAGAATACAAATTGACTAGGTATAGTGAAAGGATAAATTCTGACCTATACTTTTTCTCATTTCAAACCATATACATTTTCTTGTTCAGGAAGCCCTAGTGAAAATGAATTATGCTATCAGGCCAAAGTAACACAGTTCACATTCACAGCTGCCACACAGGAAAAATATGGACAATCTCCTTCTGTGTGATTTACTCCCTCTGAAAACCTGCTAGAGAGTCAGTTGGTTCTGACTGGATAGTATACAACAACAACAATTCCTTCTTCTACTTGAATGACTGCTTCTCAGTCTATGCACAGATTCTTCAAGACTATGATTAAATACTCTGGAATTTTCATTCTTCTCAATGTTAGCCATAATTTCTTAAGATCCACACATTTTAATATCTTTGCATGGTCAATAAAGCACAAGTAAATATCTTTCTGACATTCCCTGCTTTTGTCCAAGATCTCTTTGATATCTGCAATGATATCTCTTGTTTCATAGCCTCTTTAAAATCCAGATTGAGTTTCTAAAAGTTCCCTGTGGATGGCTGCTCTAGTCATTTTATAATAATCTTCAGTAATATTTTTACTTCTATGAGGCTCAATGTCAAGAAGACAAAGATTCTCACCACTGGACCAATCGGTAGCATCAAGATGGATGGTGAAGAGATTGAGATTGTTCACAGCTTCAGTTTGCTCGGCTCCACAGTCAACACTCTTGGCACCAGCAGCCAGGAAATAAAAAAACGTATTGTGATGGGAAAGTCCGCTATTAGGGAGCTCTCTAAAGTACTCAAGAGTAACGGTGTCTCTCTGGAGACTAAGGTCCGCCTGATACAGGCCATGGTTTTTGCAATCACTTGTTATGAATCAAAGAGTTGGACAATGACTAGGGAGGATAGAAGGAGAATTGATGTCTTTGAGCTGTGGTGCTGGAGAAGAGTATTCAGGGTACTATGGACTGCTAGGAAAAGAAATAGATTCACCCTGGAAAGGGTTAAATTGGGTGACTCCTTGGAGGCAAGGATTCTGGGGCTTCGTCTGACATACTCCGGACTTGTGGTAAGGAGAGACAGGTCTTTAGAGAGGGACATCATGCTGGGTAGAGTAGAGGGACAGCGCAGGAGGGGAAGACCCTCTATGAAGTGGATTGATTCAGTGACTGGGGTAATCGGGATGGGTGTGTCAGAGGCAATGGGATTGGCACAGGATAGAGCAGGGTTTAGGGCTGTTGTACATAGGGTTGCTATGAGTCACAAATGACTCAACGGCACATAACAACAACAACAACAACATGTTATATTAATCATATCATATTATACTGTGAATAGATACACATGTAAAAGAGAAAATGGGGAAATTAAACAAATGAATTATCAAAGAAAACAAAGACAAAGCCTAGAAGTCTTAGGAAAACAATACAAGAACAAACTGATAAAACTGACTGACAACCATGCAGAAATATTAACTAGTAATACATAAAATTAACATGAAGATTTCAGAAATAGATAACACATTGGGAAAGAGAAGTCGTTTTTTTAATCAATGAAAGGCAAAGCAAGGGAATTGAAGGCAAACCCATGGATACAAATCTGTTACAGGAACAAACATTAAAAAAGAATAAAAAAAATAATAAGTTGCATTATTTACAATAGCAAAGAGATTAAAGCAGCACAGGTGCCCATCAAGAAACAAATGGATAGAAAAACAATGGTATATTCACACAAGGAAATATTACACAGCACTGAAAAACAGTGAACTCATAAAAAATTACACAGCTTAAGAGTTTTATCCTCTCCTAGTTGTAGGCTTTTCAGGATGCTTGGAAGACTGTTTATGTTACGGATTAGTGCTTCTAGGGTTCTTCCAAGCTTTTCTTTAAAAAGTTTATAGTCTTTGGTTTTAATCATAGGTCCTTGATCCACTTTGAGTTGGTTTTTGTATATGGAGTGAGATATGGGTCTTACTTAAGTTTTCTGCAGATAGTTTTCCAATTTTGCCAACAAAATTTGTTTAAAAGGCTGTCATTTCCCTACTTAACTGATTTCATCTCCTTGTAAAAAATCAATTGACCATAAGTAGATGGATGGATTTTTTGGTTATCAATTCTATTCCACTGATCTATGTGAATGGAACCTTCTAAGAATAAAATCCCTATGCACATATAAAAACTTCAACAAGATAAAAAGGGAAGCCACAGACTGGGAAAAATATTTGATGATGACATATTGGATAAAGGACTTATATTTAGAATTCATAAAGTACTCAAGCACCACAACAAGATAAAGGTAAACAACCCAATTGAAAAATGGGCTCAGGATATGAAGAGACACTACACCAAAGAAGACATTTAGATGGCAGATAAACACATGAAGAAATGTTCAAAATCCCTAGCTCTAAGAGAGATGCAAATCAAAACAACTATGAGATATAATCTCACCCCAGTAAGAATAGCAAAATTTAACAGAACAGCAAACAACAAATGCTGGTGAGATTGCGGAGAAATTGGAACCCTTATTCATTGGTGGTGGGAGTGTAAAATGGTGCAACCACTTTGGAAGGTTGTATGGTGCCTTCTCAAAAAGTTGGAAATGGAATGATTGCACCATTTTACAATCCCACCAATAATGTGTCAGGGTTCCTTTCTTGCTACATCCTCTTCAACATCTATTACTTGTTGCCCCGTTAAAATTTGCCATTCTTACTGGAGTGAGATGTACCTCATTGTGATTTTGATTTGCATCTCTCTTATTGCCAGTGATATGGAGCATTTCTTCATGTGTCTGTTTGCCATTGAAATATCTTCCTCTGTGAAAATTCTTTCGATGTCTTTTGTCCATTTTGTAATTGAGTTACCAGTCTTTTTCTTGTGGAGGCCCAGGAGTATTCTGTAAACTTTTGTTATAGAGTTTTGTATGAGATGGTATTACCAAATGTTTGTTCCCTGTAGAGATTTAATCTTTAGAAGATCCCATGCATCAATTTTATCCTCATTAGATTGTGCATTTCTGGTTGTATTTGGCAGTCTTTTTATACCTTGGACTAGTGTTTCTAAGCTTGATTCCAATTTGTCTTATACGAATGTTATGATTTTGGGCTTTATTGCCAGGTCTCTAATCCATCATGAGTTAATTTTTCCATACGGTGTGAGATGTGGATCCTATTTTAACTTTCTTCAGGTAAGCAGTTCAGTTTTGCCAGCACCATTTGTTGAAGAGGTGGTGATTTCATCATTTGATAGCTTTGATTTTCCATATGACCCAGTATATTCCACTACTTGGAAAGCACCCTGAGAATATGAGAACTGAGGCACAGACTGAGATTTGTACACCAATGTTCATAGCAGCATGATTCACCAACGCAAGAACATGAAAACAGCCCAAATGTTCAACCACAAATGAATGGATTGAGAAATTATGGTACATTCACACAATGGAATAATATTCAGCACACAGGAACAATAACTATGTAAACTATTACTTAACTTGGGAGGTACTAGAGAACATTATGCTGAGTGAACTAACTCAGCACCACAAGGATAGTTATTGCATAAAGCTGTTATTGTAGAATGAGTACAAAGGTACAGGAGGGGTGGGAGAGGCTGGAAGCAGAGGGATGTGGATGTGCAGTGGAAGGGGGGATTAATCATTGGGTTGTACAATTTGATGAGGGGGCGAGGGAAATTGAAAGAAGTTGTTTGAATTTGTATTTGAGTTTTGTAAATAAACCAGTAGAGAAAAACAAACAAACAAATTAAACAAAAAAAAATTTGCAAATAGAAATACCAGTTGACCCAGCAATTCCACTACTGGGAATATACCCTAAAGAAACTATAACTGCCACCCAAGTAAATATATGCACATCTGTGTTTATTGCAGTTTTGTTCACAACAGCAAAGAGTTGGAAACAACCCAAGTGCCCATCAACAAACAAATGGATAGAGAAGCTCTCTTACATTCATACAATGGAATAATATGCTTCATTGAAAAGCAAGGAACACATGAATTATTATACAAAATGGGTGATGCTAGAGGATATTATGCTGAGTGAAATATCTCAGTCACATAAAGACAAATAGAGCATAACACCACTGTTATAAAACAGGACTGACATAGGGGTTTGGGGGAAACTGAGAGAAGAGGGGATAAATAATCTACACAACATTGAAACAGATGAGAAAGAGAACTATATAAAAGGAATATAGAATTAGGTATTGTTGGCATGACAAGAGTCTAGAATAAGAGCTACATAGTAAAGTGGTCGGGGGTGGGGGAGGTGTATAACAAGGAAAGAACTATTTTCCCCAAGAAAAAAGCTATATTAAGGGGAGGGGGGGAGCAGGGAGGAAAATGAGCAATAATGAATGATTGGAAACCCAAGTTCTTTATAAACTTTCATTAAAATATAAATAAAATTTTTAAAAATACCCACACAGAGCTCCAACTTAAAAAATCAAATTATAAAGCATGGATGAGCCTAGAGGACATTATGCTCAGTAAAATATCTCAGTCACAAAAGGACAAGCATTGCGTAAGACTGTTGTTATAGAATATGAATGACATGGGGCCTTGAGAGGTGAATAGAAAAAGGGTGAATATATAGTGAACACTGCACTGAAACAGTTGAACAGAAAAATGGTCCAAAATGCTAAATATGGTTAGGTATTATATGTATGACATTTATGGGTATGTATTACCAATGTATGGTTAGGTATTATTGTTGTTGTTTTGTGCCTTTTAGTCCCCTTTGAGTGATCCTATGTACAATAGCTCTGAAAGCCTACCCTGTCCTGAGCTAGTCTCACTGACTCTGAAACATCTACCACCATTGTCCTGTTCACTGTATCCATCCTTCTCTTTCAGGGTCTTCTTCTCCTGTGCTGTTCCTCCAATCTGCTAAGCAAGATGTCCTTCTCCAAGAATTGAGGTCCCTCCTGGCCACATGCCCAAAGTATATAAGATGGAGTTTCAAAATCCTATCCTTCATAGAGACTTGGTTTCACTCTCTCCAAGACAGACCTATTTGTTTTCTTGGCAGTCCATAGTATGTTCAAGACTTTTCTCTAGCACCACAACTCAAAGGCATCAATTCTTATCATCCTTAGTCATTATCCATCTCTCTGATGCATAGCAAGTAATGTCAAAGACCATTGACTGGATCAGACACATCTTAGTCTCTAGAATGACATCGTTGTTTCTCAGTATTCTGAAAAGGTCTCTGATAGCAGATTTACCTAATAGAATTTGTCTTTTACTTTCCTGACTGCTGGTTCCAAGAGCATTGATTGTAGAGCTGAGCAAGCTGTAATTCTTTTTTTAAAATTTATTATTAATGTCAATGAAAATTTACAGAGACTTTGGGTTTCCATTCATTCATTATTGCACTTTTCTCCCCTCCCAACCTTACCCCCCTAGTACACTACCCTCTCGGAAAAGTAAAAGAAAAATTCTTTCATTGTTTTACAATCCCTCCCCCCAGGCCTACTCCACTATACAGCTTTTGCTAAGCTATAATTCTTCTCCATCCATCATGGTGCTGCTAATTGGCTGAGTGGTGATAATATTTGTCTTCTTGATGTTGAGCTTCAATTCTTATTGAAGAATACAATCTTTGACTTGCTGCAGCAAGCTCTTTAGGTCTGCCTCAGTTTCAGCAAGCAAGATGGTGTAGGTTGATTATGAGTCTTCCTCCAATCCTGATGCTGATTAAGTATTATAAGATGGAAGAAATATAGAGTCAATGTACCAAAAAGAATTGGCTGACACAGAAGAATTTCAAGAAACAACGTATGTTCAAAAGGTAATGATGATGGAGGAAGTTCAGGCTGCTTTGAAGAACTTGGCAAAAAATAAAGCCCCATGAATTGATGGAATACCAACTGACACATTTCAGCAAAGAGATGCTGCCCTGAATATGCTCACCAGGTTGTGCCAAGAAATCTGGAGGACAACAACCTGGCCAACTGACTAGAAGAGGTCCCTATTATGCCCATTCCAAAAAAAGGTGGCCTGACAGAATGTGACTATCATACTATATAAGTAGGCCAGGTGCTGATCGTGGAACAGACCACCAACTACTCATATGCAAGTTCAAGCTGAAGCTGAGGAAAATGAAGTCAAATCCATGGGAACCAAAATACAACCTTGAGTCTACCAATCTGAATTTCAAAACCATCTCAGAAACAGGTTTGAGGCTTTGAACACTAATGAGTAAAAGACTGATGCGCTGTGGGAAGATATCAAGAATATCATCCAGGAAGAATGAAAAAAGGTCATTACAAAGACAGAGGAGAAAGAGAAGACCAAAATGGATGTCAGAAGAAACTCTGAATATTGCACTGGAGTGCAGAGAAGCCAAAGCAGAAGGAAGAATTCAAGATACTAAAAAGCTGAATTGAAGATTCCAAAAGGCAGGGCAGGAAGACAAAGTAAATTATTACAATGAAGTGTGCAAGGAGTTGGAGTCAGAAAATCAAAAGGGCCGAGCTCGCTTAGCATTTCTTAAGCTCAAGGAACTGAAGAACAAATTCAAACCTCGAGTTGCTAGAATCAATGTTGTTTTAGGTAAAATATTAAATGACCCAGGAAGTATTAAAAGAATATGGAAAGAATATACTGAGTCACTGTATTGAAAGGAATTGGCAGACACAGAATCTAATAAAATCATACATGAGCAAGAGCCTATGGTGATGAAGGAAGAAGTTCAAGCGGCTTTGAAGGAATTAGAAAAAAATAAGGCCCCAGAAATAGATGGTATACCAATTGATGTATTTCAGCTAGCGGATAATGTCCTGGATGTATTCACCAAGGTGTGTCAAGAAAACTGGAGAATAACCTCTTGGCCAACTGACTGGACGAGATCTATATTTATTCTCATTTCAAAGACAGGTGATGGGAATTATCAAACAATATTATTAATATCACATGCAAGCATGATTCTGCTGAAGATTATCCAAAAATGATTCGAACAGCACATCAACAGTAACTCCCAGAAGTCCAGCTGGGTTTAGAAGGAGTCATGGTACTAGGTATATTATAGCTAATGTTAGATGGATCTTGACTGAAAGGAGAGAGTACCAGAGGAATGTCTACCTGTGTTTCATTAATTATGCAAAGGTGTTTGACTGTGTAGATCTTAACAAACTGTGGCTGACTCTGAGAAGAATGAGAATTCAAGAATACTTGATTGTGCTAATGCAAGACCTATACTTGGACCAAGAGGTAGTCATCAGAACAGAGCAAGAAAACACTGCATGGTTCAAAATTGGGAAGGGTGTATGCAAAAGATGTGTCCTATCTCCATACCTTTTAAATCTATATGCAGAACAGATTGTCTGGGAGGCTGGGCTCTATTACAAGAAATGTGGCATCAGGATTGGAGGAAGATTCATCAACAATCTGCGTTATGGAGGTGACACAACCCTTCTTGCTGAAACTGAGGAGGACCTGAAGCGCTTGCTGCAGAAGGCCAAGGACTGTAGCCTTCAATATGGAATGAGGTTCAATATCAAAGAGACAAAGATTCTCACTACTGGGCTAACTGGCAGCATCATGATAGATGGTGAATAGATTGAGATTCTTAACAGCTTTAGTTTGCTTGGCTCCACAATCAACACTCCTGGCACCAGCTGCCAGGAAATTAAAAGACATGTTACAATGGGAAAGTCTGATGTTAGAGACCTCTCCAAAGTACAGAAGAGCAATGACTGTAAGCTAATGTGCCCCTGATACAGGCCATGGTCTTTGCAATCACTTGCTATGCATCAGAGAGCTGGACAATGACTGGGGATGATAGGAGAATTGATGTCTTTGAGCTGTGGTGTTGGAGAAGAGTACTGGATATACCTTGGACTGCTAAGAGAATGAACAGGTTTGTCGTAGAGAGAGTTCAACCAAGCTGCTCCTTGGAGACAAGGATTCTGAAGCGGCATCTGACAAATTTGAACATGTTGCAAGGAGGGATCAGTCCTTGGAGAGGGACGTCATGCTTGGGAGGATGGAGGAACGGTGCATGAGAGGAAGACCCTAAAGGAGATTAACTAATTCAGTGACTGGGGTAATAGAGGTAGGTGTGTCGGAGACAGGAGATTGACACAGGAGAGAGCAGGGTTTAGGGTTGTTGTACATAGGGCCGCTATGAGTCTCAGGCGACTCGACAGCACATAATAACAACAAGCAACATCACTCATATCACACACAAGGGAAACCCTGCTGAAGATTATCCAGAAATGACTGAAACAGTACATTGACAGAGAATTACCAGAAATACAAGCTGGGTTTAGAAGAGGACATGACACTAGATACATTATTGCCAATGACAGATGGATCCAAACATATAGAATCCAAAATTGTAGAACAAAATCTCAACCAGTAGAATCTGAAATGATATAAAAAATACCACGATCTAGTTTGAACTACATTAAGACTATTAGAAATAGCACTGAAGGCTGAGCCCTCACACTGAGAAACACAAAAGTGAGGTGAAATAGCTACAAACAGCCACACTGGAACATGGAATATATGAAGAACATGTAGGAAAATTGGACATTTTAAAAAGAAATAGAACACAGAAATATTGACAAACTAGGCATTGACAAGCTGAAATAGATTCACCTACCTCCATTATCCCAGTCACTGAATTAATTAATCTCATAGATGGTCTTCCTCTCCTGCGCTGTCCCTCCATCCTCTCAAGCATGAAGTCCCTCTCCAAGGACTGGCCCCTCCTTGCAACATGTCCAAAGTATGTCAGACAAAGCTTCAGAATCCTTTCCTCCAAGGAGCAGCCTGCTCTTACCCTCTCTAGGATGAACCTGTTTATTCTCTTAGCAGTCCATCCATGGTATATACAATACTCTTCTCCAACACCCCAGCTCAAAGACATCAATTCTCCTTCTATCATGTCCAGTCACTGTCTAGCTCTCTGACGCATAGCAAGTGATTATAAAGACTATGGCCTGTATCAGGCACATCTTAGTCTCCAGACTATATTATCTACTATGCTGGGAAGAAAACAGTGAGGAAATATGGAGTCAAAGTCATAGTAAAAAAGATCATTTCTAAATTCTTCCTGAAACACAAGGTTGTGAGTTACAGGATACTATCATATGCATACAAAGAAGACCTGCTAATACCATTCATATACATATATCAACAACTAGAGCCAAAGAGGAGGGAAGAGAATATGTCTATCAACTTTTGCGTTCTGAAATTAATTAGAAATGCAACCAAGATTCATTAATAATAATTGCTGACTGGTAGCTGCAGATCTGAGCCTCAAGACAGTAGGATTGAATCCTTCAACTACCTGTCATATACTCCATCCTTTATAGTGATGCTACAGGACACAGGGGAATGAATAAAAACATTGGTGAGCAATTCAATAAGGCTTATGAAGCATTTTAACAGGCATGCATGGATAGAGATTCTACAATAAAAGCAATCCAACAAAAGACTGAGAACTGTGAGCAGAGAATTCGTGAACAGGAACAGCTGTCACTTCAACAAACTATTATTGACAAGCTAAAAATCCCTGTTTTTTCTTGTGATTTCCAGTCAAGATAAAAAGTTATGATTGATGTTCTGCTTGAAGTATATTCAAGAAAGAAGAATTTGACTATTGATCTATCACATGATAAAGTAATATCAGGATACCAAGAGAAAAACAAAGGTAGACGCCACTGCCAAATTAATTCTCTAAAAGAAATAAGAAATCAGGTTACTTTTAAACAGTTCTGTCCTTTATCTGTTTCAATGCAGCGGGGGGGGGGGTAATTGTATAACAATGAAATAATTTTTTTGTCTTCAAAGAGAAAAATGAACTGGTGGGAGGGGTGGGTAAGGAGGAAAATGTGCAACAATAAATGAATGGGGGAAAATTAAAAGGAAAGAATAAGCTGTAAAAATATATATGTTGCATTAAAAATCATTAACAAAAACCATTTGTTGTTGTTATTGTTATTAAGTGCCATCAAGTAGTAGAAGACTCATAGTGACCCTATGAACACAGTGTTAGCATCACAGCAACCACAAGTTACCTCTGTTCAGCAAAGCACATACCAGTGCTGTACCTCTTAGAAGAATGTTTGACAAAAGACAATTTAAACCAGGCCTGAAGGCTGCCGATTAAATCACCCACTTTGGCTTGGTAGCATAACTCTCTGTCCACTAAGCCAACAGAGCTCTCTCTATGCTCTCATTGTTATAGTTGTTAAGTGCCATCGAGTTATAGGTGACTCATAGTGACCCTATGAACGAAAGACCTGAACACTTGTATAACTTTGGTCATTTCTCCATGTTCATAGAGTTTCTGGAGGCAAGCCATTTCGGAAGTGAATGCCATTTCTGCTTCCAGGCTTGTTTTAAACGGGAAGCTCCAGCAAACACTGCCCATCATGAGTAACCATTATCACATTTGGCACATCAGTGCCACAGTTAATATCACAGCAACCATGAGCTACCTCTGTACAGCAATGCATAGACCAATGCTATACTACTTAGAAGAATGTTTGACAAAAATACAATTTGCCAATGTTTTTATACATTCCCCTGTGTCCTGTAGCATCACTATAAAGGATGGAGTATGTGATGGGTAGTTAAAGGATTCAACCCTATTGTCTTGAGGCTCAGACCTGAAAAATATATATACAAACCCAAGAGCCAACATCATTCTCAAGGGAGAAAGACTAAAAGCATTTTCCTTGCAAACAGGGACCAGAAAAGTATGCCCACTGTCACTATTTCTGTTTAATATTGTATTTGAAGTGCTTGCTAGCCCAGTATGATAAGAGAAGGAAACAAAACGTATCCAGATCCACAAAGAGGTAGTTAAACTGTTGCTATATGCAGATTATATGATATTGTACAAAGGAAACCCCAAGGACTCAACAAAAATACAGTTAAGAGCTAGTAGACCAATTTAGTAGAGTGTCAGAATATAAAATCAATCTTTAAAATCAGTGGGATTCCTCTATAGTAATAAAAAGCACTCAGAAAAGAACACCAAGAAAGCAATATCATTTGCAATAGCCAATCACAAATTGAGATATTTGGGAGTGATCTTAACTAGAGACATGAAAAACCTGTACAAAAAACCCTACAGGACATTTCTATGAGACACAATTAAAAAAAACCTAAATAAGTAGAAAAAAATGTGCCCTGTTCATGGATAGGAAGACTCATTATTGTGAAAATGACACTCCTACCAAAAGCAATCTATATATTCAATGCAATCTCAATACAGATACCAAACTCATTTTTTCAAGGAGATTGAGAGGGAAATTGTCAAGTTTATTTGGAGAGGAAAGATACCCCAAGCATGCAAAGCACTTCTGAAAAACAAAAAAACAAAGTGGGAGACATAGCATTCCTTGACCTCAAAATATACTACACAGTGGTAGTAACGAAAAAAGCATGGGACTGGTACAATGACAGGCACACAGACCAATAGAACAGAATTGAGAACCCAGAAATGGACTCAACTATCTGTTGTCAACTTATATTCAACAAGGAAATAAAACCTATCAAATGGGGAAATAACAGCTTCTTCAACAAATGGTGCTGGCAAAACTGGACTGCTACCTGCAGAAAGCTGAAACAGGATCCACATCTCACACCAACAAAAATCAACTCAAGGTCGATCAGAGACCAGGTACTAAAACCCAAACCTATAAAGTTCATCAGAGACAAACTGTGACCAACCTAAGATGGCCTAGTCCATAGTATAAAGAGACTGCCAAATATAGCTATAAAGACACAGTCTGAAGAGGACATAATTGATGAATAGGACCTTCTAAAGAGTAAATCTTTGTGCACATCAAAAATGTTTTCTAACAGAGTGAAAACAAAATCTACTGCCTGGGAAGAAATATTTGGCAATATCATTGCAGACAAGGGTCTCATATCGCAAGTTTACAGAATCCTACAGGGCCTCCACAAGAAGAAGACTGGTAACACCATTACAAAATGGGCAAAAGACGTGGAAAGAATTTTTACAGAGGAAGATATTTAGATAGCCAACAGACACATGAAGAAATGCTCAAAATCACTATCAATAATAGAGATGCAAATCAAAATCACAATGAGATACTGTCTTACTATAGTAGGAGTGGCAAAGTTTAACAGTTCAGCAATTAGTAAATATTGGAGAGGATGTGGCGAGGTAGGAACTATTATACATTGTTGGTGAGATTGTAAAATCATGCAACCACTCTGGAAGGCAGTTTGGAGTTTCCTCAGAAATCACTACCTAACTTGAGAGCGACTGGAAGACATTATGCTAAATGAACCAACTCTGTCCCATAAGGACAAATACTGTATAAGACCATTATTATAGAATGTGTATGAGTATCCAAGGGGGGAAGGGTGGGATCAGAGGGGTGTGGATGGGCAAGGATTGGTGTGGTTAATCATAGGGTTGTACAATTTTATGGGTGGAGAGAGGGGTGGGTAAAGGAAATAAGGAAAATCCAGTGTGAAAAAGAATATATGCAAAGCTTTTAAGTAAACCAGTACATAAAAAAAAATTATTTTTTAAAAAAACACAGAAGACCAGGAACAAAAAGGATAAATAAAATGTGAAAGAGAAAATAATTACAGCCAGAAATCTCCTTAGACATGGGAATTTGTGAGACTTTGTTTCACATACTTTGGTCTTGTTATCAGGAAGAATCACTCCATAAATGCTATTATGTCTGGTAGAATATCAGTTAAAAATATGAAGACCTTCCATGGGATAGATTGGCACAAAGGTTGCAACAATGGGCTCAGACATAGCAGTGATGTTGTGAATGGCAGAGCACCAAGGAGTGTTTTATTCTGTTGTAAAAAAGGGTGGTTGTGAATCAGAGCTGACTTGACAGCACCTAACAACAGTAAACACACCAATGATGAGTATGTTTTAATGTCTAGAAGCAAAATATCTTGTCTTACATGAGACAGGGAATTTGGCAGATGTAATTAAAATAAGGATTTTGAGATAAGGCCATAATCTTTATCTAGGTGATTATTCAGTGTCATCACAAAGATCCTTAAAGAGACTGAGAAGAGGTTCAGTGCCAGAAAAGGAGATGTTATGATGCAAAGTCACAAGCCAAGGAATGCATGTAACCTCTAGAAGTGGGAAACAGATTCTCCTCAAGAGATGAGGCACAATGCTGTGCACACATTTTAGACTTATGATCTCCAGAAATGTCACACAATTAATTGTGTCGTTTTAAGCAACTATGCTTGTCACACAATTAATTGTGTTGTTTTAAGCAACTATGTTTGGGATAGTTTGTTAAAGCAGCAATAGAAAGCAAATGTATCCTACAATTGACTATTACTCGGCAATGAAAAGAAATCGGTATTACTGGCTTGTACATATAGAATCTGTTGAGCTAGTATACACTCTATTGTGAATATCTGTCAACAACAATAACAAACAAATTATTTCAAAACGGTATGAAATATTAACACATACTACAACATGGATCAAATTTGGAAAAACATGTTAGTTAGTCACAAAACGCCACTTATTATATGCTTCCATTTATTTGAAATGTTCAGAATACGTAAATCTATAGGACAGGTAGTTTATTAGTGACTCTAAGGATTTGGGTGGAAGTGTTCACAGGAAATGTGAAGCAATTGATAATAAGTGCAGTTTCTTTTGAGGATGAAGGAAATGTTCATTTATTAGATTGTAGTTATGGTTGTGCTACTCTGTAAATACACTAAAAAAATTAAATTGTACCCTTTGTTGTTATTTTGAAGTGCTGTTGAGTCACTTGCAACATATAGTGACCCTATATACAACAGTTCTGAACTCTGTCCTATCCTGAGCCAATCTCACTGTTTGTGACACATATACTCCTATGATAATCCCTGTTACTGTGTCAATTCATGTACTCCTAGGTATTGTTCTCTTGTGCTGTCCCTCTATCCTTCCAAGAGTGATGTCCTTCTCCAAGGACTGGGCTGTCCTTCCTGGCAATATACCCAAAGTGTGTGAGACAGAGTTTCAAAATACTTGCCTCCAAGAAGCAACCTTATTTTACCCTTTCCAGGATAGACTTATTTGTTTTCTTGGCAGTCCATTGTATGTTCAATACTCTTCTCTAGCACCACAACTCAAGGGCATCAATTCTTCTGTCATTCTAATTCATTGTCCAGCTCTCTGATATATAGCAAGTGATTGCAAAGACTATGGCTTGGATCAAGTATACCTTAGACTCTAGGTTGGTTTTATTGTTCTTTAGCACTACAGAGAAGTCTCTGATGGCAGAGTTTCCTAACACAATTAGCCTTTTGATTTCCTGGCCTTTGTGCAATTGTACCCTTTAAGTAAATTGTATATGATTTACTGGTATTAGTTGAAAAACCACATGAAAGTCCTTTTCTTGCAGCTTCCTTAGAGAGCTCTGGTGGAGCAGCCTGCAGGGAATTGTGCTGCTAACACAAAGGCCATATCTCTTTGGCCATTTAAATCTACTAGTTTGTTCTGTGAGAGAAGGATGGGCAATTGCCAACTGATTGCAGCCTCAGAAATCCAATGGAGGGTCAGCTGTATGCCGGCTCTGACTCCAGGCAAGGAGTGTTGTAGTTCTTTTCTGTTACTTATATATCAGGAAGAATCTATGCCTACTTGGTCATGATTGAACTAAAATGACAAGCAATCATTTCTATGCATCAGTTGTTTAGTCTTGTGAACTTGTCCTTTTAAAGTTTTTGTACAAGGAAATCAGTGCTAACATGCACGAAATTGATTCAACAGAAACAATCTAGTTAGCATAATAGAAGAAAAATCAGAAAATTCAATGAGCAAAAGTAATTAAATAATAATGAAATTCATGTCTTTCAGTGCTAATAAAATATTATCAATAGAACTTTTCTTTTTAAAAAGATAAATCCATCTCTGCTTAATAAGAAAATATTATTTAAACAAATGAAATGTTTTATGTAAATGAAACATTGCCCAGTGAAAGGATATCGCACTATCTTGTTGAAACCTTAAAAATTTTGGAATATCTATTCAGAAATTCATAAAATCAAAATCAAACCAACAGTATTCCTTTTTATTTAACGTCTTTGAAAAACTTACATATAACATTAAGAATACCATTTTACCAATTTAATTTTTATAAATTTAGCAGCAATATAGTTGTAATCTTCAGTGAAATATGTGCATTCTTGCTCCATTCAAAAGTCCAGGTCTTCATTAAGATATCGTAAAGGCTAAAATCACAAGTGGGAAACTATTATTCTTCTCTTCATACATATATGCATAAAAGAATATATTATATACAGTATGCACATACAAAGAATCTCACATGTACATCTTTGGAGAAAAAAATAGACTACTTTTTTTTTTTAGTTTAACTGAGATAAAAATAGATTCATTCGCTATTATTCATAGCAGCATTATTCACAATAGCAAGAATATGGAAATAGCCAAATGTCCATCAACAAATGAATGGACTGAGCAACATGGTACATTCACAAGATGGAATGCTATGCAGCACTCGGGAGCAACAATTTCAAAAAATAATACATATCATGGGAAAGACTATAAAGCATTATCCCAAGTAAACTAATGCAGTCTCATAAGGACAAATACTGCATAAGACCGTTATTATAAAAATAAAAAGATAACTAGCAAGATGTGTATAAATGTCCAAAGAGGAAATAGAGGGATGGGGTTAGGGAGGCTATATTTCTGGCACACTCTTCTTGATTTTGAACGATGTAATATATCCTTGCTCTGTTCTGACAACTGCTTTCTGGGTAAAGCATAGGTTTCACATGAGCACAATCTGTTCTGGGATTCCCATTTTTCTCAATGTTCTAATAAACTGATACTTCAAATGCAATGCTTTTAAGTCTCAATGTGCATAAAACCATACTGAGACCTCAAAAGGTTATTTTTAAAGCATCCCTCCCCTATGATTCTGAAGCACTGATACAACTGTAATTATTCTTTAAGGTGGAAAATGTAGTTTAACCATTATTTAACATAGCAAAATAATATTCATATGTTTGAACTCTGAAATCTCATAATAGCAGTATCAGAGTCAATCATAAACCACCTTAGTTTATGTTTCCCTACTTTCCATAATTGGCACTTCCTCGCTGTTTCAAATTGGCCAATGCTTCCCAAGTCCATGAAACTGGTATACTTTTTACCTTTGGATTTATTAAAGACCAAGTCCAGTTCTGTTCTTTCTCTTTCATTCTCTCCATTATCAGCAGTCATAAACTTTGTGCATGGGCTTCCAGTATATTCTCTTCCAGGATTTGTGAACAATAAACTGTCATTTCCTCTTTATGTTAGTTGAATGGCTGACGTCCTGCTTCTTACCCAAAGAAACCCTTTATTCATGCAGATGGTCCTACCAAGCTGACCCTCTCTGAATAGATATTTATGTGTTTTATTC
The DNA here is from genome assembly GCF_000299155.1 of Elephantulus edwardii. Taxonomy (NCBI): domain Eukaryota; kingdom Metazoa; phylum Chordata; class Mammalia; order Macroscelidea; family Macroscelididae; genus Elephantulus; species Elephantulus edwardii. The sequence continues at coordinate 225,076 of NW_006399846.1, read as the reverse complement.
TACAGTGATCTTTTATTTATTGGTTTATATTATTATTAACAAAGTAAATATACCCAAACAAACAATTGCTTTCTATCCATGGATGCCTTGTATATTTCAGAGATGAAGTGAGATTTCAGAGTTAGCAGTGGTTGTGACTCTGCAGCTTAGATTCAGATCTCTCCTGAATTTGCCTTTCCTCTATCATTTCCTTCTCTCATATGTAGACTGAGCTTTTCCATTAAGCAATCATGACTTTGACACTAATGTTCTTCATCTTTGTATTTTTGGTACTAAAGTTACTAGTTAACTTCATAAATATATCCAGTATATATTTCTGACTGCAGTGTTTCCCAAAGGTGTGATATCTCATTCTTTTATGGTGCACTTTGCTTCTTTAAAGTGGAATAGGCTTTCATATATCGTTAATGTTTAATTTAGACATCGATTTTTCACAATTTCTCCAAACCTCATAAGTAATTGCTACCTTTTTGTCTATATTTCTCATTCTTTTCTCATTGTATTGAGAATCAGTTGGAACTGATTCATAACTGATCCTGCATTGGGCTTCCCAGGCTATAAATCACAAAGGAGGAGATTGCCCATCTTTCTTCTGTTATGGAGTTGCTAATAGATAAGAAACATTGGAGAAGCGTGGCTTTTGAGTTAGTAGCACAACTCCCTGTTGACTAGGTCACCCTGTATTTCTAGAATAGCTTGAAGTAGAGTTGGGTCTTAGTGGGATGTAATCTGGGGTAGGAAGGTAGGGAAAATGCCGCTCACCACTTGGTGAGCAGTGAGTGGGCCACAGAGGACAAGGAAGAGATTGGATCTTTTCAGCTGGCTGAGTAGCAGCGGTGCTACTGCTGAAGCCCCTTTGGATTATTTTTAATCTTTTTTGGTACATGTACTTTGTGTTTTTACAACCATATGTTTTATATAACTAATTATTATGGCTCTACGCCTATTATCATTCCGTATTGTCAAGCCCTCATTGTACCTTTCCCATTACTTCACCTCCTCTCCTCCACCCACTAATCTTCACTATTCCAGTGATTTTTCTCCCTTTCCATTCTTGGGTCCCCTTCTCTCTTTTCCTTTTTGAGCATTTATACATATCTTGCTTAGTTATCTTCCTACTTTTATAATTGGCTTTGGGCAGTATTAGTCCTTATTGTGACTGAGGTATGTCACATGACTGTTCAGTATAGCCATTCTGTGCTGTTTATGGTCTGTGTGCTCTTGTTCTTTAAATACAATGTTTTAATTAAGTTTCACAGCCTTTTCATCTTCTGTAGATGCTAGTATCCCCGCTGCCACAGTATTGGGTTCTGTGGTTCCCCCCTAGCAAAGGGCTGTTCAAGATGGCTGCACTGTGCTGGTTATAGCTCTGAGCTCTGTTACTCTTTCTACTCATTGTTTTAATTTAGTCTTCCCTCAGTCAGTGTTTGAGGCACTATTTCATTTTTCTTTCCTTTTTATGTGTTGAAGAATTAGCTATATCTGCAATCCTGTTAACTGATGTCTTGCAAATACCTATCAATATTCACTTTAAATATGCATATTTTCATATATACAAATATTCATACATATATACAAATATGCCTTTTGTGTACACCTATTTTAATAGATATGAACTGAACATTTGTAAGTACATCTACACATCTAAGAATATGGGGAAATATATGTATACACTTTTCATCTATTCAATATTTGTCCCAAATTATATTTGCTTTTGAAGAATAAATTTTCTTTTAGTCAGATGCTTCTAAGAGTCATAAACATTTCTCTGCATACTTTCAAAGTGAATTAGTAATATATATACTGAACACTTTATTTGATTATTTTGACTACATAGATGAAGTTTTTTTTAATTCTTTTTTTTCTGACTGGATAAATTATGTTTACTGTATTGTGGCCGATGACAGAGAGAATAGTTTAAAAGTGATATATTTTAGGGCATTATGATTACCGTAAGAGTCCGGAATGAGGGTTGCAGAGTGGAGTGTATTGGGGTTGGGGGTGGGGG
>NW_006399846.1:201432-222052 GCF_000299155.1 Elephantulus edwardii | reverse complement strand
AATCATCTCCTTCATCTTTAAATAGATATATATATTATTATGTTGTTTTCCATATATCAGTAGTACATCTACGGTCTGTAAATAATCAGACAATAAAATTGTGTTTTTATAACTTCCACTGTCTTGTTATTTAAATACTAAATTTTATTCAATGGATCTTGATAGCAACATATAATTTTTTGCTTGCAGCTTAAATTTTAAATATTAGCTCACTTAATGAAGTAAATCTTTTCAATTCCTTTTTTAAAAAAATTTGTTAGTTTCCATAAATTAATACATAATTTATGTTTCACATTTTCCTTCATTCACAATGTTTTTCATACAATCACTCCTATATATTATATTTTATAAAATTAATCACCAATGATTTATTCCTACCATTACTCTGTCTTTTCTGGTCCCTGCTGGATCTTTTCTATTTCCTTCACTCCTTCTCTCCACTCACCAAACTTTGCAACCCTGTGATTACTATGCCCCTGTCATGAGCAACAATTTATAGAAAAATACTACATAACATGGGAGAGACTGGAGAATATTGTTCTGAGTGAACCTACTCAGTTGCATAAGGAAAAATACTGCATTAGACCATTATTGTAAAAATAGAAGGATAACTAGTAAAATGTGCATGAAAGTCCAAGGGGTAAGGAGAACAAATCAGGAGCCAAGGGTGGGCAGGATGGGAATCAAAATGTTGAAATGATACTTTGATGTGCATATAGGTTTAAGCTAATTGAATGTGAGCCTTAAATGCTATCTTTATATTTGGTACAAGTCATATTTTCTAGTATCCTAACTGAAGGATATGATAATCTATAGTTATAACAAAAATATATTTAATCTAAATAGGTTTGAGAATACTGTAATAATGTGGTCTGTGTCCTACTAACAATCCTTGGAGAAATAATTATTTCAATATTAGCAAATATTACTGACTTTTCTGATGGAATTTTTTTATTATACACAATGTTTAAGAGTACAAAGCATAATGTACATGAATGAATCACAATGTATATGACTTTGTTTGAAAATCATTAAAATGAAATAAAAGTGAAGTGGGAAAAAACCCACAACTTTTGTTGTTCTGTAAATCCCTCACTTTTCACTTCTACTTAACCCACAGTCACCATGTAACCACTACACCCTAGAACTTCAGGAAAAATATTGACAAGAAAAACTCTCAGAAGTTTATCTGTTTTGAACAATGATGAATAAATTCTGTCACTCACCTCACTGGATTATAATTTCCCCATTTATTTTCCTTTTCAATGTGCCTCAAGAAAGATCTTCTTTTTTCATTTTAGAAATGGAAAGATATTTAAACACAATAATTAGTCTAGCAGCATTAAAAAATATTTGATTCATTATGAAAAGAAGAAAATAATTACTAGAAAATAAATCAATCTTTCCCTCACAATACCTCAGAAGTTTTTTGAGAATCTAACAATGCTGCCTATGCTCAGGAAGGGAAGCAAGTATGACTTTAGAGGCACAAAAAAAACCCCCTTTCCCATTCCTTAGACATATGTTCCTGGTACAGTAGAAGCAATTTCTAAATTCTTTATGTTACAAACAATGTGGCAAGCTCCACTCAGAGGTGGTAGTATTAAGGAATCAAGTCTTTATAAAGTGGGTACTGAGATTTTTTTTCTTTCTCCCAACTGCTGTAGAGTTATGTTATCTAGAGATAGGTTTAGCACTCAGATGCAAAATAGAAGAAGGCAAAAAAAAAAAAGAGGTATGATGCAATGGGAACCAAAGATAGTTTTGTCATAGATTTTAATAGAATAAATGCTAATATCACAAAGGCCGTGTCTCTCTGACAGTTTGAATTCACTAGGCAATCTCCTACCATAAGATTCACAGCCTCAGAAAACTCACTGGAAGGTCAGCTACAAGTTAGTTCAGACTCAACTGCAATGAGATGAGATGAGTTGAGTTGAGCTGAAAGACGTAGAGACTTAAAACTTTTGTTGTTCTTCTGTAAATCACTCTGAAGGAGAATGTCCGTTTTTCTCCCACAGAGTTGCTGGTGGATTTTGGTGGATTGTTGCTTTGGGTTAGCAGTGCAATTCCTTACCAGTGGGCCATCAGAGATTCCTTTGAAATGTTTAGACTAAAATAAAACATGACAAACATCAAATGAGAGAAAGGAGAATGACAGGAGATGACACTAGGAAAAAAATGGTAGAAAATATATAAAGATAAAAATAAGACTCATAGCTGACACTGTAATGAATTTTAAGCAGGCTGTAAATTGCATGACAGAAGAGTCATCATCTTTTCTCTCATGGAGCTGCTGGTGGATTTCAGTCTCCAAGGAAACATGGCTTTGTGTTAGCAGCCCAGCTCCCTCTGGACTATGCCGTCAGAGTTATCTGTGTTCCTCTGTCAGAAATGTTTATATGCCTCTAAAACAGGAAGTCTCACCATGATTTTTATTTTTAATGTTCTGTAAGAATAATTCATACCTGCCTTTCTTCTATTTTCATACATGATAACCTCCCATTTTCTTCAGCTCCTTCAGCTTAAGAAATGCTGAGCGACTTCGGCCCCTTTGATTTTCTGAATCCAGCTCTTTGCACATTTCATTATAGTACTTTACCAACTTGTCTTCTCACACTGCCCTTTGAAATCTTCTCTTTTACTTTGGCTTCTCAGTGCTTTAATGCAACATTCAGAGCCTTTTCTGACATCCGTCTTGGTCTTTTCTTCCTTTGTCTTTGCAATGACCTCCTGCATTCATCTTGGATGATTTTCTTGATATCCTCCTATAGCTCATCTGGTCTTCACTCATTAGTGTTCAAGGCCTAAAATCTGTTCCTGAGATGGTTTTGAAATTGGAGTATGATAGACTTAAGGTCAAATTTTGGTTCTCATGGTTTTGATTTCCTTTTCCTTAGCTTCAGCTTGAACTTGCATATGAGTAGTTGATGGTCTGTTCTACTATCAGCACCTGGCCTAGTTTTCACAGCTGTTACTGAGCTTTTCCAGTGATTCTTTCCACAGATGTAATTCATCTGATTCTTTTGCATACCATCAGGCTAAATACATGTGTATAGCCTGCATTTATGTTTCTTATAAAATATAATTGCAATGAATAAATTGTTGATTGTACAAAATTCTATCATTTTATTTCCAGCTTTGAGCAGAATATTAAATGACCCAGGAAGCATTTAAAAAAGGATGGAAAGAGTATACAGAGTATTAAATGATTCAGGAAGTATTAAAAGAAGGTGGAAAGACTATACAGAGTCATTGTACCAAAAGGAATAGGCAGATACAGAAAAATTTCAAGAAACAACATATGAGCAAAAGCCTATGGCGATTAAGGAAGAAGTTCAAGCTGCTCTGAAAGAATTGGCAAAAAAAAAGGCCCCAGGAATTGACAGCATACCGATTGCCATATCTCAAAAAACAGATGATGCCCTGGATGTGCTCACTAAGTTGGGCCAAAACTGGAGAACAACCTCCTGGCCAACTGACTGGACGAGATCTATATTTGTCCCCATTCCAAAGACAGATAACCTGACAGACTGCAGAAATTACCAAATAATATCTTTACTATCACATGCAAGCAAGATTCTGCTGAAAATTATAAAAAAATGACTGGAACAGCACATCAACAAAGAACTGCCAGAAGTTCAGGCTGGGTTTAGAAGAGGCCATGATACTAGGGATATTATAGCTAATGTTAAATGGATATTGGCTGAAAGCAGAGAGTACCAGAGCAATGTCTATCTGTTTCATTGACTGTGTAAAGGCATTTGACTGTGTAGATTACAACAAACTGTGAAGAATGGGACTCTGAGAAGAATGGGAATCCCAAAACCTACAATTGGACCAGGAGGCAGTCATTAGAACAGAGCAAGAATACACTCTATGGTTCAAAATTGGGAAGGATGTGTGTCAGGGATGTGCCATATATCCATACTTTTTTGATCTATATGCAGAACAGATTGTCAAGGAGGCTGGGCTCTATCACAAGAAATGTGGCATCAGGATTGGAGGAAGACCCATCAATAATCTGTGTTACACAGATGACACGATCCTGCTTGCTGAAACTGAGGAGGATCTGAAGCGCTTGCTGCAGAAGATCAAGGACTGAAGCCTTCAATATGGATTGAAGCTCAACATCAAGAAAAAGATTCTCACCACTAAGCGTCACGATAGATGGTGAAGAGACTGAAATTGTTAACAGCTTTAGTTTGCTTGGCTCCACAATCAACACTCTTGGTACTAGCAGCCAGGAAATTAAAAGATAAATTGTACTGGGGAAGTCTGCTGTCAGAGACCTCTCCAGAATACTGATGAACAATCATGTCAGTCTGGAGACTAAGGTGTGCCTGATCCAGGCCATAGTCTTTGCAGTTACTTGCTATGCCTCAAGAAAACTGGACAATGACTAGGGAAAATAGATGGAGAATTGTTGCCTTTGAACTGTGGTTCTGGGGAAGAGTGCTGAATATTCATGGACTGCTAGGAAAAGAAATAGGTTCATCCTAGAGAGGGTGAGTCCAGGTTGATCCTTAGAGGCAAGGATTCTGAAGCTTCATCTTACGTACTTTGAACATGTTGCAAGGAGGGATCAGACCTTGCAGAGGAATCTCATATTTGGGAAGGTGGAGGAACAGTGCAAGAGAGGAAGACTCTCAGTGAGTTGGATTGATTCAGTGGCTGGAATAAATAGGGTAGGTGTGTCAGACACAATAAAATTGGCACAGAATAGAGCAGGGTTCAGAGCTGTTGTACATAGGGTCACTATGAGTTGCAGGTGATTCGATGGAACATAACAACAACAACCTCCTAGATACTTGTTTTTAAATTGATTTTCTTCAATGTGCAAAGCTGAATGTCTCAAGGTTAATTGCAGCTGCTCATATGAACCCCTAGACTACAGAACCTCAGTGAACCCACAGACCTGAGGAATTCAGCAGTCCCAGATTGTCTGCCTTCTGGCTGGAATTCATCTCCTTGTATGGAACTTGATGAACAGAATTTTCTCCTCTTGACCACACTAGTAAAAGATATTCTAGATTAGAGAAGAGTATGCCCCAATACAACTTCCCCTTCTTTATGTGTGTTTTCTATCCCAGCAGGGTAAAAACACACTTTTATCTATGCTATGCCCTTAAAGGTCATACATCCCAGTGAAATAGACAGGTAACTGACTTTTCTCTATTATTATTAAATAACTTTTCTTTGAAGGCAATCAGTTGTTGTTATAATGTGTGTCCACATCAGAACCAACTCACAGCTGGACCCTTCAATGGAATTTCAGAGACTGTAAATCACTCAGGAGATTACTCATTTTTTCTCCCAAAGAGCAAAATTGGTACATATAAACTATCTGCCTGTGAGCTGGCAGTGCAACGCTTTACTCCAAGTCATCTGTAAATTACTAGAGTGTTTTCTAAAATGTCCCTAAAATCTATCCACTTCCTCTATTCCCATTGAAGTTAAAGACTTTTTCACTTTTTATCTTGACTATTTCAAATCGTTTTCCCTATCAAAAATATCGTCCTTTCCAATGCTTGCTACATGTTGTTTCCAAAGACATCTTTCCAAAAGACATCTTGAGTACTTCCCTCCCTTATATAATGTTCTAATAACTATTTAACTTCTACCATTGAATACATTTGGCTCTTCCCTCTTATCTCCTCTAGTCTAAATCACTAGTGACTCTCTTTACAATCAATTTCCATCCCCTAGACACACACACATACACAAATGCACACACATACACATTCACAAAACCCAGCAAATGTACCATGCTTTGTTAGAATAATACTTCTTCATGGTTTTCTGTCTCTTAAAGAACTTAACCTCAACTTTTGTACTTTATCTTCAAACTTTATCTCCAAAATCTCATATCCTCTCTAAACTTTTTCAATTAATTCCTCTCTTATTTTTTACTATTTTATTTGTTCCTATTTAATGTACAGTAATAGTACATTGCAGTTAATCTATTTACATGTAGATCTGCCTCTAATCTTGAAACTCTGTGAAGACAAAGTTTTTTGTGTCTCTATATTCAGAGATTAGCATATTACTTGAGAATAACAAAATCAGTAGTAACAATTTATAATAATGAAAATTGAAATAAACATTTGGGAAAATCGGTATACTACATTAACCACATAGAGTATATTTATTCTGAACCATCAGGTCTCTAATGACCCAACAAAATATGTAGGTAAATAAAATCCTTATTTTCCTCTGGAATAGTGTTGAGATGAGAAATTTTTCAAACCTTTTCTAATTTCTTTCTTTCTGAACATTTGATAGTTGAAACTAATCTTTCTTTTTGCTTTATATATATTTTTTACCCCATGTCTCCTTTAACCTCTAGACAATGTTATGATGTCATTGTTGTTAATTGTTATCAAGTTGGCTATCGCTTATGGCAACCTTATGTATACAAATCCAAAATATTTACCCTATCCAGGGTCATCTTCATGATTAGTTTTGTATGTTGAGTCACAGTATGCTGTGGCTATTGTGACAATCTATCTAATAAAGAGCTTTTCCTGTGTTCTCTGATTCTCTACCAAATTGGATATCTTTTCCTACTTACTGGTTTTTCCTGTTGACATATGATGATACTGTGTGAGCATGTTAAAATCAGTAATAAATAAAAACCAAACTGAAGTTATTTTAACCCATATGCACCCTATGAGAGTAAGATAAATCCACAGGGTTTCCAAGGTTGTAAGCCTTTATGGAAGCCAACTGCCGCAACTTTCTCTCATGTAGCACCTGTGGATCCAAGTCACCAACTTATTGGCTAGAAATGCATTATAGAGACTGCATTATAGAGACACAATTTGGCTCAGACCTGTAAGCTGCTGCCTTTGTCTTCGTTTCTGAATCCACAAAAGGAAGGTGATGACAAAACCTATGAGAATGAATCCCAAGATCCCCAGTGCAATGAGTGATGAGTGACCTAAGGAAAAGGAAAACCAACAAGGATGATTAAAAGACTTGACTAAAGACCCAGGTCTTTAGTTACCATTCCTTTCATAGTTTAGACACAAGATGCCTGATGTAAATCTAAACTCGGAATTTCTTTAGACCTAAAGTCTCTAAGCAAGATGAATTCCAAATAAGTAGATAAAAAGCCTCATGATCATAAAGTCCATGATGTACCTGTGGAATTTGGTGGTGTTATTGCAGTTCCTGTAGGAAAAAAGAGAAAAATAACTTTGGCAATGAAGTGTAACAGAAATATTTCTATTTCCTTATTTAAGCTCTCCATCCTTCTCAACTGAGTAAATCAGTTCTTCCCAGTTAAAACTAGAACCCCTTACTTTTTCCTCAGTATGGAGACGTTTCTAGTTAGACACATTTCTATCAAGACCCAACCTCCCACCCCTCCCATCCCCCCAAAAAACACAAACCACAGAAGCCATTGAGTTAATTCTGACTCATAAAAAATCCAGAATACAATGGTCCCATGGGATTTCCGCAACTGTAAATATTTATGGAAGCAGTCTTCCACATCTTTCTACCATAGAGCAGGTGGTGGGTTAGAACTAGTGACCTTTAATTATCAACTGAGACTGAGCATTTAAACACTGTGCCACAACACTCCTTACTATCCATATGTTGTTGTATGCCATCAAGTCAGAACAAACTCACAGCTGACCCTCCAGTGGGTTTTGAGAGGCAGTAAATAAGATGGAAGGAGATGGCCCATCTTTCTCCCATGGAGGAGGACTGTGGATTCAAACCACATGACTTTGGGATTGCAGCAGAGCTTCTTACCACTAGACCACCTATAAGTATATCCATATCTCTATATATCTGTAGAACATTCTTTTCCTGGTGAAAGTCCATATAAATACAGAAGCCTTATTTTCATCATTTCAACTAGAAATAACACAATTACCTCCTTCCACCCAAGTCCCTGCATTGATATGCTGGTTTTTTTCATGCAGTGCACTTTATCATCTACTCCATTATTGTTGCCAAAGGCTTCAAACTTAATCTAGGCTCCTGGCACTCACCTGAGCACTCTACCGCAGCATCCTCCTTATGTCCACAATCACTGTGCCCCCAGGATCTGACATGGCAGTTCCACAAAGAGGACTCATTCCCTGTGCACTTTACTTGATCGAGCCATATGGGCCCAGTGCCCTGACCAAACTTTGCTTCTTTATGTGCCTTCAAAGCCGAGCCACAGCCCAGTTGCCGACACACCACTTTTGCATCTTCCAAGTCCCAGTCGTCATCACACACTGTCCCCCAGGAACCTCCATGCCAGACCTCTACACGTCCAGAGCAGTTAGTGGGTCCTTCTTGAAGTCTTATCTTGTCTGAAAAATATACTTAGATGATTTCTCCATCAAAGGTTAAACTTCTAAAAATATCACAGAGGAAGACAGACTCGAAATAATTTTAAATTTGTCTACTTTAAAATGAGTCTATTTAGTGTGGTTTTTAAGTACATATCTACATATATTTCTATGTTTACCTTTTATAAAAATATAAAACCTGAGAGTATTTCATCCTTTCTATTGGAATCACAATGAAATAAAGGAAATGTCAATTAGAAAGTTAGCATTGTAAAATATGCACTGTTAGGTCTCAAATAGAAACAAAAGAGCTTGGGAGATTGTTGGGTAAATAGAAATCTTCTAGTTTAAAGAAATGAAGGACAATAAACTATGAAGGATTTCTTTGATTGATTCTTTCCTTATATTAGCAAAGCAAGATGATGTTATTACTGTGAAACTGGCTTTGATTTTTGGGTCTTGTTACTGGGCAATCAGTTCTGATTCATGGTGATTTTGGTCATGTGGAATAGAACTGCTAAATGGGGCTTTCCAGGCAGATCCATCAGATTTCCAGCATTGGTTCATGAGGCCCTTGTAGGCGGGTTTGAATTATGACCCTTTCAGTTCATAGTCAAGGACTTAACTGTTTGTGTTATACAGGCACTACTAGCAAGATGATATTTGAAAGAGAAAAAAGATATTTGAAAGAGAAAAAAGGTAAAGGTAAGATAGACCATCCAAACAACAGTAAAATAATCTCATATTTTCTTCTCTTCACTTATTCAGAGAAAGCAACTGAATTAAATTTTCAAGCAGATTATGAGAGTTATGTTCTTTGGAATAGTCTTCACTGGTCTTGAATCCCTATTGGCCAAATGGGATGGGATCAATTACATCACCTAGGTAGAATAAGTAATTACCAGTGTTTCCTGTTCCTACTTAATTAGCTTTAACAGTTTTCACTCATTAGAAAATAGGGAAACAAAGTCTAGTTTGTTTTATTAGAAGATAATAGGATATGCAGAGTATAATTTCCAGATAGTCTATCATATACTCACTAGCACATGTGATCCAGGTTTCCTCTGAAGGGCTGGCTAATCTTTGCTTCCAAGGAGATGATAAGCATTGCCATAATTTGTCAGGTCCTTCTGGACATTGAACTTGGTCTACCCACATGGGTAGGGCTAATTGCTTGTCAGAAGATGCAGGACTGATGATGCTCCCTTTGTCTGCACAACCCAGTTGCCTGCATACCACTGCCACTGTGGTTGAAGACATGCCACTCCTGCCAATGGTGCCCCAGGATCCATTGTAGAAAACTTCCAGACGTCCTGAACAGCTCTCTCTTCTGGGCTCTTCATTCAGCCTCAGAGACATGAACTCTGGTGTGAAAAAGAGTTAGCAGGTATATGTCTTCTCTGAAGATTCAAAGGACTCTTGCCTTATGCTATGATGCAACAACAGTTTTAAAAGTATGTACTTTATGTCAAATACTGGTGATACTTTACTAACTGCTGGACAATTTAGTAAAAGTCAGTATTTATTCCCAAAAATATTCTATTCTAGTCCTGGGTTTTGCACTTAGTGGCCTTGTTAAAACACCATAAATAATTCCAAAATAGTTCCATATCTCATCCAAAGCCTTAGTCTTTTACAATTAAATTTTCTGGATCTTCTCCATAAATATACTTTAGAGAGTAATTTTAGTTTCACGGGTTCTAAGGTGTTCCCTTATTTTCATACAATTTCCTTTGATAAAATTGTGAGAACAGCAAAAAAATAATGAATATTACCCATAAGCATTATGTTACTTTTAAAATAACCTGAGACTAAATGGGAAACAAATATTTCAAAACAAAGATGAGACTCTAAAGAGATCAGGAAAACTAGAGTAATTGAAATGTAGAAATTGTGATGGAAATAATGAGAATAGTCATGTCCTATGAAGAGTGGCATCAATGTCACTGAACAACATGTGTGGTAATGGTTGAGTGGAATTTTAAACCGCTGTGTAAACCTTCATTGTAAACATAATAAAATACTATATGTTTTAATAAGTGAATGAGCAAGCGTGAAGACACTTAAGCACTAAAACAAAGGTTTTGTGTACATACTCTTAAAAAATCCCATCTCTTTTCCTGATATTTCATTGTTTTGTTTTCTACAAATTTGTATCATAGTGAAGAATGAAATGACAATCTCTCCTGGCGTATACCATTTATTTCCCTAAGTTGGTGAGCCATGATACCATTTCTCCCAATATTACTGAACATCTTTTTGCCACATCACGGTAGTTTCTAAAATGTATCATGTCTACAGAGCAAGGGCACTGATCTTTTATGATAAGCTTTGCTCCTATGACAGGTGAGGATCACTTGTTTGCCACGAGAAATTGGGAATGGCAACTTATCTTTTTATCTGAAGAATGAGAAATTTAATTGTGATATTTTACTCCTTAATATACTTTTTAGTTGCTGCTCTGATTACCTAGTGATTCCATTGAATTGTTGTCCTCTATCAAGTTCCATATTAATTTATTTAAGATAAAAACAACAAACTTCTCAATGTTAACTATTATCATATTGATGGTATGCAAGCCTGTTTCTGTCTTTTTATCTTTTGTATATAATATTGTCTTGCATATGAGGTAGCACCAACTCATCAAACCCACACTTCAGGGATTCTGATTGCTATAATTGTTGTCTCTGACCTGGATTGTCAAGAAATTTTCTGAAATGAATGTCTCTGACTACACTTTGCTCCACCTTTGTCCTTTCTTATGCAATTATGACCAGAAGGTATATAAAATATTTACCTGAACAAATAACTCCTGCATCTTCCTTGTGTCTACAATTGTGCTGCCCCCAGCCATGTGAATGACACTGCCAAATATGAGATTCTTTTCCAGAGCAGCTCAGCTCATCCAGCCATATGGGCCCTGTTCCTTCCCCAAAATGAGCAGAACTAGTAGCATTAACAGCCTCTCCACAGCCTAGCTGTTTGCATACTATATTAGCATCACTTAGGTCCCAGCTGTCATCACAAACAGTGCCCCAGGAGCCCTCATGATAGACTTCCACTCTTCCAGCACAGCGACCTCCTCCATTCACCAGGCGAAGATGATCACCTTCTGAGAAAAGAGCAGATAATATTGATAAAGTGTCTTCTCAAGGATTAGGATGATTTTCATAGACTAGTAGTAATTGATTCTATTTTTCCCCTTATCTCCTTCTTTAATTTTTTGAGATTTTAATTAAAATTTATAAAGAACTTAAACTTAGGTTTACAATCATTCATTGTTGCACATTTTTCTCCCTGCCCCTACTACCCCAAGATTACTTTTTTCTTTGGGGAAAAAGTCCTTTCATTATTATACTATCCCCCATCTCCATCCCAGACCACTTTACTATGCGGCTTTTATTATGGACTCTTGTCATGCCAATAATACCTAATCATATATTTCTTTTATATAGTTCTCTCCCTTGTCTGTTTCAATGGTGTATAGATTATTTATCCCTTCTTTTCTTAGTTTACCCCAGCCCTCATGTCAGTCCTGTCTTTTAACAGTGGCATTATGCTGTATTTGTCTTTTTGTGACAGAGATATTTCACTCAGCATGATGTCCTCCATGGTCATCCATTTCATATAATATTTTATGAGTTACTTGTTTTTCAATGCAGTGTAGTATTCCATTGTGTGAATACACTAGAGCTTCTCTATTCATTCGTTTGTTGATGGGCACTAGGGTTGTTTCCAACTCTTTGCTATTGTGAACAAAGCCGAAATAAAACATAGGTGTGCATGTATCTGTTAGGGTCTATTCCCAGTAATGGAATTGCTGGGTCAAATGGTATTTGCAACCTTTTGAGAAACACCATACAGTCTTCCATAGTGGTTGCACCATTTTACACTTCCACCAACAGTGAATAAGGGTTCCAGTTTCTCCACAACCTTGCCAGCATTTGTTGCTTGCTGTTCTGTTAAATTTTGTTATTCTGACTGGGGTGAGACGATATCTCATAGTTGTTGTGATTTGCATCTCCCTTAGAGCTAGGGATTTTGAGCATTTCTTCAAGTGTTTGTTCACCATCTGAATGTCTTTTTTGGTGAAGTGTCTGCCCATATTCTGTGCCCATTTGTCTATTGGATTATTTACCTTTATCTTGTTGTGATGCTTGAGTATTTTATAAATTCAAAACATAAGTCCCTTATCAGATATGCAATTGCCAAATCTTTTTTTATCAGTCTGTGGCTTCCCTGTTGTAGAAGTTTTTGGATATGCATAGGGATTTGATTCTAAGAAGATTCCATTCATCTATTTTATCCTTTCCTAGTTGTAGGTTTTTCTAGATGCTTGGAAGACTGTTTATGTTGTGGATTAGGGCTTCTAGAGTTCTTTCAAGCTTTTCTCTAATGAAGTTTATAGTCCTTGGTTTTAGTCTTAGGTCTTTGTTCGACTTTGAGTTGGTTTTGTGTATGGAGTGAGGTGTGGATCTTGCTTGAGTTTTCTACGGATAGTTCTCCAATTTTGCCAACACCATTTGTTAAAAAGGCTCTCCTTTCCCCACTTAACTGACTTCATCTCCTTGTCAAAAATCAGTTGACCATAGTTAGATGGGCTGATTTCTGGGTTCTCAATTCTATTCCATTGATCTATGTGTCTGTTATTGTCCCAGTACCACACTGTCTTGACCACCATGGCAGTGTAGTAGGATTTGAAATCAGGGAGTAAGATGACTCCTACCTTGTTTCTTTTTAAGGAGTGTTTTGTTTATTATGGGCCTATTTCCTTTCCAAATGAAATTCGAGATTGCCTTTTCCATCTCATTGAAGAATAGGATTGTTATTTGTATTGGGATTGCATTGAACGTGTAAATTGCCTTTGGTTATATTGTCATTTTCCGAATACTGAGCCTTCCTTTCCATGAACAAGGTATACTCTTCCAGTTCTCTAGGTCTATTTTTGTTTCTTGCAGTAAGGTTTTATAATTTTCTTTGAAGAGATCCTTGTGCTTCTGGTTAGATTTATTCCCCAGTATTTAATCTTGTGATTAGCTATTGTGAAGGATATTGTTTGTCTTAGCTAAAGCTCTGTATTCTCATTGTCACTGTAGAGAAATTAAATTGATTTTTGCATGTTGCTCTTGTATCCTGCCACTTTGCTGAATTGGTCAACGATGTCTAGTAGTTTTCTTGCTCAGTTTTGAGGCTTTTCTAAGGATACTATTTTATCATCTGCATATAGAGATAATTTTTTTCAAGAGTGTAGAAACGTACCATTTTATTACAAAGATTCCCACAAACATGAAAATAGTATCTGAAAAAAGGAAACTAGATTATCAAACTCCACCCGCAGAACTGGGGTAAGATAGGGGCAGGTAGTGAGTTTCTTGGCTCACATTGGGTTAGGCTGCAATGTGGGAGCTAAGAGAAAGTAACCAATCTAAAGTGGTTGAAAAGAACTAGGAATCCCTGAGGGCCCAACACCCACCCCCATCCTAGGATGTACCTTTATAAAGGTACCTTACCAAAAGGAAGCAGGTACTCTGCACGTCCGGATTCTGTCCTGTGTCTTGTTTAAAAGACAGTAGCTACAGTGCACCTAGCAGAGCTGCCCTGGGCTGGGCCCAGGACCTTTGCTCTGGTCTAGTCCCTGGGGATATTTATATTTAATATACTTTTATATAAATACACAGAGAAATAGAAAATATAAACTCTTGAGGGGTTGGGGAGAATTGTGGGGAACTATACAAGAAGCCAGCACTAGCGAGGTCCTCTCAGGTTACTTGACCTCCTCCTTGACCCCTTTGGCTTCAGGCTTCTCCTCCTTGATTTTCTCTTCTTCTGTGACTTCTTTCTTCTCTTCTGGGTCTTTCTCTTTTTCATCCTCTATTTTGACTCTCTTGGCTTTTTTAAAGTTAGAAGAGTTCTTGCGTCCACCTTCTCCCTCCTCATCAGAGTCAGAGAACCCTTCTTCACAGGCAATTCATTTGTCAGAGGAACAGATTGAAATGCGTTGGTCAGGGTCATCTTCCTCCTCATCATCACTTTCCTCTGGGATGGAATCCTCAGGAATTGCCTGAATTTGAACTCCAGGTGCATGAGGCAGCATTCTCAGATTCTCAAATAGCCTTTGTTTGATCTTCTCCAAGTACTCATTTGTGTTCTGGTTGGTCATATTGGAAGGACTGATGTGAAGTTTAAAATCTGGTCCACAGTACTCAAAGTAGTCATTGTATGGAAGCTCATTAGGAATATTGGTGCTCAGGGCCACAGCTGTTTCGTATGTCCATCATGGGGCGACATTACAAATGGTATAGCCACCTCCTCCCAGCATCAGCATCTGCAGACTGAAATTCCTCACAAGTTCTACACACCTGGCATGCCCTTTGATGGTCAGATTGTAACAACCTAATCGATCTCCAGAGAGGGAGTCTGAGCCACACTGTAGGATGACTGCACTAGGTTGGAACATCTCCATTACTTTATATATGACTGGCCTGAAAATGGCCTCATAGGACTCATCATCAATCCCATCTCAGAGCGGGTAGTTAACGGCATAGTACTTGCCTTTGCCAGCACCAAAGTCCCATAAGTCCCCTGTTCCTGGGAAGTACTCTCCATACTTATGAAAGGACACAGTCATGACCCGGTCTGTGGTATAGAAGGCCTCTTCCATGCCATCACCATGGTGAATATCAATGTCAATATACAGCACCCTGTGGTGATACTTTAGCAGTTCCAGAATGGCCATGACAATATCATTGATATAACAGAAGCCAGATGCTTCAGACTTCTTTGCATGGTGGAGGCCCCAAGCCCAATTCACAATGATGTCTGTCTGTTGCTTATTAAGTTTCACAGCACTTGCAACAGAGCCATCGGTAGATATCTGACAGAACTCAAACAGGCCACCAAATACTGAGAATACTGAGCAGTCCTCACCAACATTGAATCTCTGCATCTGGTTGCTATACTCGGGCATGTTTTCTGGGTGGATGGAACACGAAAATTTAATGTAGTCATCATTGTGGTACTTGATCATCTCCTCAGCATTGGCTTTATGAGGGCAATAGATTTCCATCTTTCGGTAGAGACCATAGTTAAGCAGCAAATTGTGAGTCATGCAGATTTGGTGGGGCTTCATTGGATGGCCTTGTCCATAATAGTAATTTCCAACATCCCTATAGTAGTAATAACAGACTTTCCTCTTTGTGCCTTGAGTCTGCGCCATCTTGCTCGCCTCCAGTGGCTTCAGTCATTCTGTCGGTCTGCCCTCCTGCCTGTAGCTCGCGTCACATATAGAGACAATTTTACCTCCTCTTTGCCAATTTGGATACTTCTTATTTCCTTCTCTTGTCTTATTGCTATTGCTAAAACTTCCAGTATAATATTGAATAGGAGAGGTGATAGTGGGCAGCCTTGCCTAATTCCTGTTCTCAAGGGGAATGTCTTTAAATTCTCTTCACTGAGAACAATCTTGGCTCTCGGGTTTGCATATATATTTTTTACTATGTTGAGGAAATCCCCCTCTATTTGGTTGAGTGTTTTAATCAGGAAAGGTATTGGATTTTGTCTAAGGTCTTTTCTACATCAATTGATAAAATCATGTGGTTCTTGCTCTTTGCTTTGTTAATGTGAGGAATTACATTAATTATTTTTCTTATGTTGAACCATCCTTGCATACCTGTTATGAATCCCACTTGGTCATGATGAATTAATTTATTTATGTGTCATTGGATTCTGTTGGCCAGGATTTTATTCAGGATTTTTGCAACTATGTTCATGAGAGATTTTGGCCTATAAATTTCTATTTTGGTGGTGTCTCTACTTGACTTTGGTATCTAGAATATGTTTGCTTAATAGAATGAGTCTGGGAGAATTCCATCTTTTTATATTTTCTAAAATAGCTTATGTAGAATTGGTGAAAGTTCTTCTCTGAATGTTTGATAAAATTAATTATTAAAAATATTTCCTCCAGGACTTTTTTTGGCTGGAAGTTGTTTTATTGTCTTTTCAACTTCTTCTTTTGTAATGGGTTTGTTCAAGTGTTCAAATTTGGTTTGTATCAATTTAGGTAGGTTGTGATTTTCTAAGTATTTGTCCATTTCCTCTAGGTTTTCATATTTGTTTGAGTATTGTCTTTCATAATATTCCATTGTTAACCTTTTTACTTTAGTGGGTTCTGTTATGACACTGCCTTTTTCATCCCTTATTTGGATTATTCATGTCTTTTCCTTCTTTTCTTTTGTTAGTTTTGCCAGTGATTTGTCAATTTTATTGACCTTTTCAAAGAATCAACTCCTGGTTTTGCTGATGGTTTCAATTTTTTTTCTGTTTTCTATTTATTTATTTCTGCCTGAATTTTTATAACAGGGTTTTTTTTTCTTTCTTTCTTTCTTTCTTTTTTTTTGGAGGGTGTCAGATTTTCTTGCTTTTCTTTTCCAATTTGTTGGAGATGTTGAGTTAGAGAGTCAATGGTCATTTTTTTTCCTGTCTTTTAATGTATTTCCTTATTGCTATAAATTGACCTCTGATTTCTGCTTTGGCTGTTTCCCAGAGGTGTTGGTAAGTTGTGTCTTCATTGTCAAGTATTTCAAGAAACTTTTTAATTTTATTTTTTATTTCTTTTAACATGCACTCATGTTCAAGCAAGGTGTTGTTCAGCTTCCAAATGTATGATTTTTTCTTCTTCTTTATCCACTTGTTATTAATTTCTAATTTTGTAGCATTGCAGTCTGAGAAGGTGCTTTGTATTATTTCTATGCTTTTGAATTTATTGATGCTTGCCTTGTGTCTTAAAATATGATCTGTTCTGGAAAATGTTCCATGCACATTGGAGAAGAAGGTATACTGTGCTTTTTTTTGAGTGAATTGTTGTTGTTGTTGTTATTGTTGTTCAGTGCCGTCAAGTCGCAGGTGACTCATAGTGACCCTATGAAAGAGAGCCCTCGATGCTTGGGTGCCTTTCCTCCTCTCTCCAGGTTCATAGGATTTCCGGAAGCAAGCTATCATGGAAGTGGATGCCACTCCTCCTTGAGTGCATTAGCCTGTAAATATCTGTGAGATCAAGTTGGTTTATTTTGTGGTTTAATTCTTCAGCATCTTTATTGAGTTTCTTTCTGGACATTCTACCTTTTCTTGAGAGTCATGTATTGAAGTCTCCGACTACTATAGTCGTGGTGTCTATTTCCTTTTTCAGTTTTGTTAATGTTTGTTTTATATATTTTGCAGCTCTATCATTTGGTGCATAGATATTTATTATTGTATGTCCTCTTGTTCTATATTGACCTTTAATCATTATGTAGTGACCTTCCTTGACCTTTGTGATGATTTTTGCATTGGAATCTATTTCATCAGAGATTGATATCACTGTTGTTTTGTTGTTGTTATGTGCTGTTGAGTCGTTTGCAACTCATAGCGACCCTATGCTATGTACAACAGCCGTAAACCGTGCTCTATCCTGTGCCAACCTCATTGCCTCTGACACACCCATCCTGATTACCCCAGTCACTGAATCAATCCACTTCATGGAGGGTCTTCCCCTCCTTCGCTGTCCCTCTATTCTACCCAGCATGATGTCCCTCTCTAAAGACATGTCTCTCCTTACAACATGTCCAAAGTATGTCAGACGAAGCCCCAGAATCCTTGCCTCCAAGGAGCAGCCTGGTTTAACCCTCTCTAGAATGAATCTGTTTGTTTTCTTGGCAGTCCATGGTACATTCAATACTCTTCTCCAGCCCTTGATATCACTACTCTTGCTTTTTTCTGGTTACCATTTGCTTGGTATATTTTTTCCCCCACCCTTTTACCTTTAGTCTTTCTTTTTCTTTATTTTTGAGATGTGTCTCTTGTAGACAGCATATTGGTGGATTTTTGGGGTTTTTTTATCCAATCTGCTACTCTTTTTCACTTCAGTGGTGCATATAAACTGTTTATTTTCATAGTGATTATCGAAAGACAAGATTTCACTGCTATCATTGGTGTTGAGTACTTCTTGGCATTGTTGCTAGTTGCTTTGGTCCATCCTGATTTCTGTGGCACCTCAGTATGAAAGATGTCTCTCAGTGTTTTCCTGCTATGCTGGTCTTATTTTTACAAACACACTGAGGTTCTGTTTTTCTGGGAATATGTTGATCTCTCCTTCATATGTGATGGACAATTTTGCTGGGTTGAAAGTTGTGTTCTTTGAGTGTTCGATACATGTCATTCCATTATCTTCTTGCTTGCATAATTTCTGCTGAGAAATAGGCACTTAATCTTATTAGCTCTTCCTTATACGTTATTCTTTGTTTCTCCCTTGCTGCATTCAGAATTGGCTCCTTATCTTTGGTTCTCAAAAATTTGACTGATATTTCTTGGTGTTTTTCTTTTGAGTTCTATTCTATATGGTGTTCTCTCAGCTTCTTGAATATTTATGCCCAGGAAATTTCCTTCTATAAATTCTTCCACAACTTTTTTTCCATGCCTTTCATTGCTTCTTCCTATTCTGAGATTCCAATGATGCGCATGCTATTTTTATTGATGGTGTCCCACGTTATCCTTAGGTTTTCTTCTTTTTCCTTTCTTTTTGATTCTGCTTTTTGTTCTGGAAGATCAGTGGTGACAATTCTATCTTCTATTTCACTGTTTCTGTGTTCCATATCTTCAACCCTGTTCATGTGACCCTCTATCATATTGACAGCATCTGAAACATTGGTCCTCATATTTTGGATTGTGGCTTCATGTTTTTTCCAGATCTTCTAATGCCTACTTTGTTTTATCTGAATTGTTTTGGATTGTTTTTAGTTTTTTGGTTGGGTTTTTTTTAAGGTCCTCCTGGTTTTTCCTTGTGGTGTCCTATGATTCTTCATGTTTGTCTTTCACCAATTTAACATTTTCAGTCATTGTTCTTTTAAATTCTGTGTCAGAAAGTTTCATCAGACTTTCTGGCTTCATGAAATCCGTTGATACTGTGTCATTTTTTTGGAGGTGACATCTTGCTTTTGGCTTGCATGGGGATTAGGTAGCCTGCTTCCTCTGTGACCTTGCTGTGGTAGAGTTTTCCATGTCTGAGGGAATAGCAGGTTCTTGATCTGAAATCACTGCTACATAAGAGGGTGGAGCAGCTACCCTGCCTGAGTTTCTCTCAGTTTAATTGAGAAAAGACCTGTGGAATGCAGCCTCCTCTGTCAGACAACTGCCACAGCTAGGATAGCCCAAGGAGCTGTGGGCTAAATGTAGCTGATGGACTGAAAGTTAGGAAATGCAAGGAGGAACATGGAGATCTGATTGGAAAACCAGGAAGCCTTGGTTTTCCCTTCAAGGATGAGCTCCAACTGTCTCACTCCCTTATGATTGAGCTTAAGGGGTTCCACATGATCTAGCCAAACAGCAGTGATCCCTCCCACCCCACAAAGTACCTCACTCAAGTTCCAGTGTTGCTTCTGGTGCATGTTGGGAGTGGTGTTCTGAGCACAGGCTGGCAATGACTGGACTGGAGTTACAGGCTCACACTCACTCAGACTCCAGTTTTCCTGCCCTTCCAACATGTCGCTCCCAGTGTGTTGCTCCCCAGTGCATGTGTCAGTAGCTCCTTGGCGCTTGTGTGGCATCAGCAAGCAGCTCCCTGGTGCATGCGTGGCATCATCTAGCAGCTCCCCAGCATGTGTGTGGCACCAAGAAGCAGTTCCCTAACATTTGTGTGGCATCAGAAAGCAGCTCCCTGGGGTGTGTGTGGCTTCAGCTAGGAGCTCTGCAGAACATGTGAGGCGTCAGCAAGCAGCTCCCCAGCATGTATGTGGCATCAGCAAGCAGCTCCCTGGTGAGTGCCAACATTTGCTTTTAACTCTCTCACTCAGACTCCAGCTGTCTAGCTTACTGTTGTTCTATCTCACTGCCTAGAAATTGATTCTTACCTATGCAGACAGGAGCACTTCCTTCTGAAACAGGAGAGCTTGTTGGATCCAAGGAAGAGGAATTGCACACAGGTAATATTTGAGTCTCATTTCCTGCAAAGGAGTTCAAGTTTAGAAAAGAGGTCAGATGGAGTGTTACACAAATGAGCTGGTATCAGCAATCATTTTAGAATAAGGAAAACAGATAGATGGACTTTTAGAATGGGAATAAAGAAGATGTTTAATAATTATTTAAGATAGCTAACAGATGCTGCCTTGGATGTGCTCACCAAGTTGTGCCAAGAAATCTGAGACCAACCACTTGGCCAACTGACTGGAAAGGTCTATATTTGTTCGCATCCCAAAGAAGGGCGACCCAACTGAGTGTGGAAACTACAGAAAAATATCATTGATTTCACATGCAAGCAAGATTCTACTGAAGATTATCCAAAAATGACTGGAACAGTA
>NW_006399846.1:148187-200059 GCF_000299155.1 Elephantulus edwardii | reverse complement strand
GTCACTGAATCAATCCACCTCATAGAGGGCCTTCCCCTCCTGTGCTGTCCCTCCACCCTCCCAAGCATGATGTCCCTCTCCAAGGACTGATCCCTTCCTACAACATGTACAAAGTATCTTAGACGGAGCCTCAGAATCCTTGCCTCCAAGGAGTCACCCAGTTTAACCCTTTCCAGGGTGAATCTATTTTTTTTCCTAGCAGTCCATAGTACCCTGAATACTCTTCTCCAGCACCACAGCTCAAAGACATCAATTCTCCTTCTATCCTCCTTAGTCATTGTCCAACTCTCTGATGCATAACAAGTGACAGCTAAGACTATGGCCTGTATCAGACCCAGCTTAGTCTCCAGAAGACACCATTGCTCTTCAGTACTTTGGAGAGGTCCCTAACAGCAGACTCTCCCATGGTATTTGTCTTTTAATGTATATCTGGGTTTTATTGACTATATAAAGGTGTTTGACTGTGTGGATCATAACAAACTGTGGCTGACTCTAAGAAGAATGGGAATCCCAAAACACTTGATCATGCCAATGAGAAACCTATACTTGGACCAAGAGGCAGTCATCAGAACAGAGCAAGAAAACACTGCATGGCTGAAAATTGAGAAGGGCGTACACCAGGGAAGTGTCCTGTCTCCTTTTCAACGTGTATGCAGAACAGATTATCCAGGATGCTGAGCTCTATGAGAAGAAATATGGGTTCAAGATTACTGGAAGATCCATCAACAATCTGCATTATGCAGATGACACAACCCTGCTTGCTGAAATTGAGAAGGAAAGTCCTTGCTTCAGAGGGTCAAGGACTGCAGCCTCCAATATGGCTTGAGGCTCAATGTCAAGAAGACAAAGATTCTCACCACTGGACCAATTGGCAGCATCAGGATGGATGGTGAAGAGATTGATATTGCTCACAACTTTAGTTTGCTTGGCTCCACAGTCAACACTTTTGGCACAGTAGCCAGGAAATTAAAAGATGTGTTTAACATACAGTAAATTTAAATAACTGCCCTAGGAACTTGGAGAAACATTGAAAAGTATACACGTGTTCAGGTCTTTTTTTCATAGGGTTGCTATGAGTTATCTATGACTCCGTGGCACTTAACAACAACAACAACATCATAGAGAGAGCTCAGTTGGCCTAGTGGACAGAAAGTGATGCTACCAAGCCAAAGGTGGGTGATTTTAATCTGCAGCCCTCAGGCCTGGTTTTAATTGTTTTTGTTCAAACATTTTTCTAAGTGGTTTAGCACTGGTCTGTCCATTTGCTGTACAGAGGTGTACTCGTGGTTTCTCTGATGCTAAACACTGTGACACTGATGTGTCAAATGTGATAATGGTTACACATGGTGAACAGTGTTTGGTGGAGCTTCCTGATTAAAACAAGCTTGGAAGCAGGAGTGACATCCACTTCTGAAATAGCTTCCCTCTGAAAACCCTATGAACTTGGAGAAATGAAAGTTGGTCTTTTGTTCATAAGGTTACTACGAGTTGTCTATGACTCAACAGCACTTAACAACAACAACAACCAAAAATTGTTTCCTTTTAAATATAGTCACAGAAAATGCTATGAAAAGCAATTGAGTATTGTCTGATACAGCATTGGAATATGAGCTACGAAGATTGGAAAACAATAAAAATGTAAGTCAGGAAAACTGCTTCTTCAAAGTAAGTCAACTCATCTCACTGCCCTCAAGTCAGTTTTCATTTATAGTAACAATCCACTGAGTTTCCAAAGTCCTAATGGGAGGAGATTGCTCATCTTTCCCCTAAGGAGCCACTGGATGATTTGAACCACTGGTGATATCAGGTTTTCTTTTATCATCATCATCATCATCATCACGTTTACTATTGTTAGCAGTGCAACATGCTACAGACTACACCATCAGAGCTACTCTTCAAAATAAAGTCAATCTTAATGATGATGTTGTTGTTGTTGTTGTTATGTGCCACTGGGTTGCTTGTGACTTACAGCAACCCTTATGTACAACAGCTATGAACCCTGCTCTATCCTGAGCCAAGCTTATTGTCTCTGACACACCTACCCCATATTATCCCAGTCACTGACTCAATCCATCTCATTGAGGGTTTTCCTCTTTGTACTGTCTCTCCACCCTCCCAAGTATAATGCCCCTCTCCAAGGTCTGGTCCCTTCTTATAACATGCCCAAAGTATATCCGATGAAGCTCAGAATCCTTGCCTCCAAGAAGTAGTCTGGTTAACCCTCTCTAGTATGAACATGTTCTTTCTTCTAAGAGTCCGGTATATTCAATACTCTTCTCTAGCAATACAGCTCAAAGACATCAATTCTCCTTCTTATCATCCCTAGTCATTGTTCAGCAATCTGACACATAGCAAGTAATTATGAAGACTATGACCTGGATCAGGCACACATTAGTCTGACTGACATCATTGCTCTTCAGTACTCTGAAGAGGTCCCTTACAGCAGACCTTCCCAGTGCAATTCATCTTTTAATTTCCTGGTTGCCTGTACCAAGAATGTTGGTTGTGGAGCCAAGGAAACTGAAGCTGTTAACAATCTCAATCTCTTCGACCTTCATTTCTTTATATGAATAAATTATATAAGAATAAAGCTACACAATTTAATTAAAAATCAGAATATAGGATGTAAAAAGACTCTAAGAAGACTACAAGTTAAAAATATAAAATTAAATAGTTTAAATTAATATTATAGACATTAATTGATTACACTTCAAGATCATGGGGAAAAAATCCTGACCACTGGACCAATAGGCAACATCATGACAGAGAAAAGATTGAAGATGTCAACAATTTTATTTTGATCCATAGCAAACATCTATGTAAACAGCAGTCGGTAAGTCAAAAGACATGTCATATTGGGGGAACCTGCTGTCATGGACCACTCCAAAGTATTAAAAAGCAAAGACGTCAGTTTTAATAATAAGGTGTGCCTACTTCAAACTATAATAGTTTCAATTGTTTCCTGTGCATCTGGAAGTTGGACAAATGGATATAGATAACAGAAGAATTGATACCTTTGAAATGTGGTGTTGAAAGGAGTACTGAATATCACATGATTTCAAAAAAGCAAAGAAGGGGGAGGTGCAATCAGGTCTTAAAGGCAAAGGTAGTGAAACTTTGTTTCACATTTTAGGGCTTTTTTTGTTAATTGAGTTGTTAAGGAATGTTTACAGAGAAATTAGGTTTTCATTCTTTCGTTTTTGCACATTTTGGATATATGGTTAGGAGGTGGTAGTCCTTGGAGAAAGATATCGTGCTGGGCAAGGTGGACTGTCAAAGAAAAGGAAGGAGAGTCTCAACAAGATAGATTGACACAGTGACTGTAACACTGGATTGGTTGGGGAATATTAGAGATAGTGAGGATAGTTCAGGATAGAACTCTTGTCCTTAAAGTTTTAATTGACTTAATGGCACCCAACAACAATAACAACAAGAGGTATCAACCAAGGGAACTATGGTTGCATAGCCTCTGTGGAGTTATGTCTCTTTGGCATTTCAAATTCACCAGCAGCTTCTTGGGAGAAAGATGGAAAATCCCCTCCTGTCGATTTACAGTCTTGGAACTCCAATAGAGGATCAGTTCAGAGTCAATCTTGACCCACTGACAATGACAGTGAATGAGAAAGTGAGTTATTAATGAGCTGAAATGGATTGCTATTGGCTATTTTTAATCATACAATTATAAGATTTACTATGCACATAGTGGCACAGAAAGAGGAATAGTATTATGCTTTTTGCCAAAAACAAGCAAAAACCCAAACAAAAAGAACCAAAACTTTCCAAGATCTACTCTAAAGTGCAATACTATCAGTGATATCATGTTTACATGCAAAATTAGAGATTAAGACTATAATTCAAATTTATACGCCTAAGGCCAATGATCATGACAGTGAAGAGTTTACCAACTTCTACAGTCTTAAATTGATCAAGCACACAATCAAAATGCATTGATATTTACTGATGATGGAAAGTAGAATCAGAAGTTGTAAACTTTAGGAATAAGCCTAATTAGAGACACAAGAGACCTATACAAGGAAAACTGCAAAATCTTACTATAGGAAATGATAAGAGACCTAATTAAGTGGGGGAAGGGGGGAACATACTTTGTTCATAGATAGGAAGACTTAAATTGTAAAAAATGACAATTCTACTAAAAGCAATCTACAAATTCAACATAATCCCAATATACATACCAAAATCAGTCTTCTAGTGTCCCTCAAGACTTGCTGCCCAGTGTGGGAAGCTCATGCTCTCGCTCACGCTCGTGCTTATCCTAGTCCCACTGCTACTGATGATTTGTAAGACCATGTGTCAGCAGTTAAGGTCACTGGAGACCAGAGGGGCTTAAGGTAATGGCTAAAAAAGCCAACTTTAAGCTAACACCACACCATCTCACCCCAGTAGCACAGCAAAGTTTAAGAGTGAATGTTGTTGAAGATGGATGAGATTGAAACTCTCATTCTCTGCTGATGGGAATGTAAAATGGTACAATCACTATTGAAGGCAATATGATGTTTAATTAAAAAAAGGAATATTGAAATCTTGTATGACCTAACTATTTCACTAAAGGGAGCTCTGGTGGCCTAGTGGTAAGAAACTGAGCTGCAATCCCAAAGGTAAATGGTTCAAATCCACCAGATTCAGTCTCTGAAAACCCATTGAAGGGTTAGCTATTAATCATTCTGACTCAATGGCACATAGCAACAACAACATTCCACTGCTAGGAATATAACCTAAAGAAATCAGAGCTGAGACACAAACATATATAGGCACACCTATGTTCACAGCAACATTAATGACAACAGTAAGAAAATGGAAACAGCCCAAATGGTCATCCACAACTGAATGAATAGAGAAATTTTGGTATATTCACACAATGGAATACTATTCAATACTAAAGAACAATGAAGTATTCATAAAATATTACATAACATGGGAGAGTCTAAAGGGCATTCTGTTGAGTAAAATAATTCAGTCAGAAGACAGTTAGACTGTAGAAGGGTAGCTGAGAACTGGGGTGGAAAAAAGAAATAGAATGTACAGACAACAAACACTGTTAAAGACTAGAACTAAGAAGGATAAACCAGGAAAGGATCAATATGGCTACTGCAATCTACAAATAGAATCAAGATAAGCATATCTGAACAAAAAGGGGAATGAAAGGAATAAAAGGGAGGCAGAAGAAGAGGAAGAATCACTGTGATGGCAAAGATCACTAGGCAGATGAAGAGGTGTGCAGTAACAAGCAAGATAGAATAAGAACTCCATGAGATGGGGTAATAAAAGGCATAGATCAATAATAATTAAGTATATAAAGTATAATGTAATGAATGAAGTCCAATAACTTTTTTTAAAAAGTAGAATACACAGAGTAGCTGTACCAAAAAGAATTGATAAATATTTAATCATTTAGGAGTTAGTATCTGATCAATAATCTATGATTCTGAAAGAAGAACTTCATGCAGCACTGAAGGCACTGGTGGAAAACAGAGTTCTTGAAACAACAGATCACCAGTTGAGATGTTTGAACAAATTAATACAACAATATTAGTGCTCCCTTGTCTATGCCAAGAAATTTGGAAGATAGATACCTCATCAATTGAATGGAAGCAATCCAAGACATTAAAAAAAAAGATTAGCCAAAAGAATGAAGAAATTATCAAATAATATCAACGGTATATTCAAGTAAAATTGTGCTGAAGATCGTTCAAAAAATGGTTGTGACAGTCCATTGACAGGGATCAGCTTAAATTGAAGCCAAATTCAGAAGATATGGAACAAGGGATGTTATTGCTGATCATAGAGAATACCAGAAATATGTTTACCTATATTTTATTAATTATGTTAATCTAAATTTATTGATAACATTGAGAATAATTGGAATTCTGAAGCTATTAATTGTGCTTATGCAGGACCTCTACATAGATCAAAAGTCAGCTGTTGAAATAAAACAAAGGAGTACTGCATGGTTTAAAATTAGAAAAGGTGTGCAATCCCAGAGGTGCATGGTTCAAATCCACCAGATGCTCTGCTGGAGAAGGAGGAGCAATGTCCTCCTCCTGTACCAGTCAGATCTGATTGGACAGTACACACACACACACACACAAAATAATAAAATAAATTAAAAAAAAGACAATTAGATAAGGTGAGTATTTGGGTTCTATCTTTTCTCCATACCTATCCATTCTGCATGCTTAGTAAATAATCTGAGAAAATAGACTGAATCAAGAAAATGTAGCACCCAAAATGAAGGAAGGCTTAATAACCTCCAATATACTGATGACACAACTTTGCTTGCTGAAAAGTGAAGAGGCCTTGAATCACTTAATTAATGAAAATAAAAGACTACAACCTTCACCTAAAACCAGGAGAAGATAAAATAGATGAATGGGATCTTCTAAGAATCAAATCCCTACGCACATCCTAAAACTTCTCCAACAGGGTAAAAAGGGAAGCCACCGACAGGGAAAAAGCATTTGGTAATTACATATCAGATAAGGGACTTATATCCAGAATTTATAAAATACTTGAGCACCACAACAAGATAAAGGCAAATAATCCAATAGAAAAATGGGCATAGGATATGAAAAGACACTTCACCGAAGAAAATATTCAGATGGCTAACAAGCACATGAAGAAATGTTCAAAATCCCTAACTCTAAAAGAGATGCAAATTAAAACAACTATGAGATACCATCTCAGCCCAGACAGAATAACAAAATTTAACAGAACAGCAAGCAACAAATGTTGGCCAGGTTGTGGAGAAACTGCAACCCTTATTCACTGTTGGTGGGAGTGTAAAATGGTGCAACCACTGTGAAAGGTGGTATGGTGCTTTCTCAAAAAGTTGCAAATAGAGATACCATTTGACCCAGCAATTCCACTACTGGGAATATACTCCGAAGAGACCATTACTGACATCCAAACAGATAATAAACACCCATGTTTATTGTGGCTTTGTTCACAATAGCAAGGAGTTGGAAACAACCTAAGTGCCTATTAACAAACAAATGGATAGAGAAACTGTTGTATATTCACACAATGGGATACTACGCTGCATTGAAAAACAAGGAACTTGTGCAATATTATTCAAAATGGGTGACTCTGGAGGACACTATGCTGAGTGAAGTATCTCAGCCACAAAAGGACAAATACTGCATGGTGCCACTGTTGTAAAACAGGACTGAGCTTGGGGTTGGGGAGAGACTGAGAAAGATGGGTTCAATAATGTATACTGCATTGAAACCGATAAGGGAGAAAACTGTTTTAAAGGGATATGTGATTAGGTATTTTTGTCCTGACAGGAGTCTAGAGCGAAGGCTGCATGATGGAGTGGACCTGGGGGAGGGTTTGTAAAACAATGAAAGAATTTTTCTTTTACTTTTCCAAGAGGGTAGTGTACTAGGGGGGAGTGTTGGGAGGGAAGAAAAGTGCAACAATGAATGAATGGAAATCCAAAGTCTCTGTAAATTTTTACTGAAATTAATAATAAATTTAAATTTAAAAAGTAAAAAAAAGACTACAAGCTTCAGTACTATGTATAATACTTCAATATAAGTAAAGAAATATTCTCACAGCTGGATCAATAGGCAATATAACGATATACAGAGAGAAGACTGAAGCTATCAAGGGTTTAATTTTAATTGGATCTACAATCAATGCCCATGGAAGCGGTAGTCAGAAAACAAAATTATGTATCACAGTGGAAAGGTCTGCAAAAAATTTCTTCAAATCATCAAAAAGAAGAGGATGTGGAGAGATAGGAAATCTCATACACTGTTGGTAGGATTGTAAAATAACACTTTAGAAATTCGTTTGACACTTCCTCACAAAGCTGAACAGAGAAATGTCATATGACTCAGCCATTTGGCTGTTATGAATATGCCCTGAGAAAATTAGAATTGAGATTCAAAAATAGATTTGTACACTAATGTTCATAGCAGCTTTATTCACCGTAACAAAAACATAGGAACACCCCAAATATACAACCACAATCAAATGGATTGAAAAATTGTGGTGCATTTATATAAATGGAATACTATGCAGCACTCGGGTGCAATGATTTTGAAAATTACTACATAATTGGGGAGGTACTGGAGAGCATTATGCTGAGTGAACTAACTGTCTCACTGTAGAAATAGAAGATAAATAATAAAATATGAGGATCCAAAGGGAGGGATGGGAGCAGAGAGAGGTGAAGATGGGCAGGTGGGAAATCATGAGAGTTGCACAATTTGGTGGATGAAAGGAAGGTTAAGAAAATTAGAAAGATCTGGTAGAGATCTAGAAATACAGAGAATGGTGGGCATAGTTCAATGATGATTAATTTTATAAAACACAATGAACCGAAATGATAGTATGAAATATAAAGTAAATGAAGAATAGTGTGAAATGCAATTTATACAAATGGAATAAGTAAACCAATATAAAATAAAAATCTTTTTTAAAAAGTACAAAATAAAAATGCAATTTTATGGGCCAAAACGGCCCTCACCCAAATGTCGGTATTTTCAATTGCAGGTGAAAGCTGGACAATAAGTAAGAAAGTCTGAAGAATTTATACATTCTATTATTGGTGCTGTTGAAAAATATTAAATATACCACAAACTGCCAGAACAAATAAGTTGAAATATGTGTCACCAGATCGTTCCTTAGAAGTGAGGCTGATAAGCCTTTGTTCATGTACTTTGGATATGTTATTAGCAGGGCCCTAACCCCAGAAAAGAACATTGTTTGGTAATGTAGAAGGTCAGTAAAAACAGGAAAACTCTCAGTTATATTTATTGAAATAATAGCTTTAACATAGTATTGACTGTGAGGATGGTATAACTCTGGTCAGTGTTTTGTTCTGTCATATATAAGTTAGCTTTGCTTTGGAATCACCTCCATGTCCCCTAACAGAAACAAATAACTAAGATGACCATGAATATGAAATTCATGACCCTTCTTAAAAGACAGATGAGTCTAAAATTCTGACATATTTGCCTTGATCTTTCAAAATGAACTATATCCCACTTCTTGCTTTTCATTCCTATCTGTACAACTGTTCTTAAGACACTCCATAGTGGATAAGATTCATTGTTAACTGGTCTTCACCCTCTTACCTGAGCATATTACAGAGGCCACTTGTCCTTCAGGACACAATGATGCCCCCAGAGCAGTTACTGGACAATCTCC
Organism: Elephantulus edwardii; assembly: GCF_000299155.1. Lineage (NCBI taxonomy): Eukaryota > Metazoa > Chordata > Mammalia > Macroscelidea > Macroscelididae > Elephantulus > Elephantulus edwardii. The sequence goes on along the minus strand of NW_006399846.1, from coordinate 190,882 downwards.
CACGTGCTGTTCAGTGCCAGTGCAGTGAAACCTGTGCCTCCAGACCTGACCACTTCCTTTCCCAAAATGTGCTCCTCCTGGAGTGGAAAGAGCAACTCCACATTTAAGCTGCTGGCAAATGACGTGAGCATCTTCCATGTCCCAATGAGAATTACAGAGAGGCCCCCAGGCCCCAAGCATCTTCATCTCTACTCTTCCCTCACAACGGGTCTTGCCATCCGCCAAGCGGATTTCTGTGTATCCTAAAAGGAAACAATGTTTTAGAAAAGAAGACTGTAACTACCTATCCCAGCTCATTCTCAATGTGGGAACAAATAGAAGATGGTCTCTGAATCTCACTTGAACAGATGACGCCAACATCCCTGCTGTGGCTACAAGTGCCATCTAGGCGAGGTGCTACTGGACAGAGGGAGAGATGGGACTCATCACCCGTGCACTGGAATTCTTCAGGCCAGATCTGTCCTTTTCCTTCTCCAAAATGAGCTCCCCCCAAGATTGAGACGGCTGTGCCACATTGTAACTCCCTGCACAGCACATTGGCAGCTTCAAGAGAGAAGTCAGAATCACAGACTGAGCCCCATAAGTCTCCATGTTTCACTTCAACACGACCAGAGCAGGGAATGTCTCTTTTAGCGAATCTGGGTTCCCTGTGGGCTGAAAAACAAAACTTCAGTGAGTTATGTCATGATTCCCAAGTCCTTTATGATGTCCTTTATGATGGAAATGAGGGGGAAAACCCACAGAATTAGAGAGATCAGTGTGCTCCTTGACTTTCCATATTTGTTCTTTTTCTTTATATCTAGAGTTGGACATAAAAAATTTTAGCTCTCCTAACTCTTCATTGAACCAATACAATCAAGAAAATTCTATAACTTTGCTTCCTGAGATTAACAGTCGAGAGTTATAGCACTCATTCTTTCTAATTTTTCACTTACAGTATTCACAACATTAAAAACTCCTGACAATGTATACCCATTGCAATTACCTCTCAGTTCTGCATTTAGTCTTCCATTCACTGCAGTCTGTGTTTTTCTGCCAGATCAAGGTTTTCAGTATATTTAATAGTGATATAATGTTTAATTGAAATATGTATTAGGTACAAAACTAACAAATAAAAGAGTCATAGAATCTGTTTGGAACAAATAAGAGCATACTGTAATCTGAACTGAGTTTTTAGAAACCATTAGGGTATTGGGTTTAGCTTGTAAACAACATGTGAAACAGGACTAAAAGAATACAGTCATGAAATGGTATGGTGCAATGAGCAGTTATAAGTAATTTAGTATGGTGGAATTTAAAACGTAAAGAAAAGATATGTTAAAATAAGGTTAAAGAAATGAGGCCCATACTGTGCTCAGAAAAACTTTTATGCTTAGTTTAAAAGCACAATCACTCAAATAACTAAGAGCTTTTAGATAAAAACAAAAACTTAAATTTGTTACCATGGAGTCAATTCTGACTCATCCTGTAGGACAAAGTAGAACCACATTAAAGGGTTTCTGAGGCTATAATCCTTCACAGAAATCAATTGTAACATTTTTCTCCACAGAGAAGTTGTTTGAGTTAGAATTATCTACCATAATACTTATTGGTCCAGTGGTGAGAGTTTTTGTTTTGTTGGTATTAAGATGTAATCCATTTTGAAGGCAGTCGTCTTTGATCTTTTGGAAGTGCTTCAAGTCTTCTTCACTTTCTGCAAACAGCATTGTGTCATATGCATAATGCAGATTGTTGATGACTTTTCCTCCAATTCTGATGCTACATTCTTCTTCATATAATCAGCTTCTCTAATTATTTGCTCAGCATAAACGTTAAATACAGAAAGGATACAACTTTGATGAACACCACTCCAGATTTTAAACCATGCCGTTTTTTTCTGGACAACTGCTTCTTGGTCTGTGAATAGGTTTTGCAGGAGCACAATTAAGTGCTCTGGGATTCCTATTTTTCTCAATATTAGTCATAAAGTATTAAAATCCACACACACTGTGCCTTTGCACAGTAAGTAAAACACACATAGACATCTTTCTGGTTTTCTCTGCTTTCAACCAAGGTCAATCTGACATCCTTTTATTCTAAGGACTCTTCTGATGAACTACACAGGAATCAAATTGGTGGAGAGAGGTACCAGAGAAGATCAATTTTTTCAGTTTAAATTGTAATTTGTACATGATGTAATTTGTACATGATTGTAATCTGTACATACTGGTCTGTTTCTGGTCTTATTTTGACTGCCGATTTTAAGCTTCTCCAATGTCTTTCTCCACTCATGTAGTCAATTCCTATGTAGTCCATCGGATGAGGCCTATGTTTATAGCTGATTTTATGTTTTAAAATGTATTTGCAGCTAAGAAGTTTTTGATTGTACAAGATTCTATCATTTGATCTCCATTCTCATTTATGTCACCAAGGTAGTATTTTCCAACTACTAGGTTTTCTTCTTTGTTTCCAACTTCTGCATTCCAGTCACCAATTGTTATTAATGCATTTTGCTTGCATGTTTGATCAATTTCAGACTGCAAAACTTGATAGAGATCCTCAATTTTTTTATCTTCAACTTTAAGTGGTTGGGGTGTATATTTAAATAATTGTTGTGCTAATAGGTCTTCTTTGTATCCCCTCATCACAGCATTGTACTTCAAGATATACCTTGAAATGCTCTTTTTGAAGATGAATGTAACACCATCTCTCCTCAGTTTGTTATTCCCTGGAATAATAGATAATATTATTGTCTTCATAAGTTGAATGTATTAATTATGAATCCAGGAAATTTGGAAGTTGTGTAAAGGATATGGAACATATAAAGACCAACCTTCGAGGCATTATTGAGTTTAAATGGACTGGTATTGGCCATTTTTAATCAGACAAGTTTACCATATACATACAGAGTTTTGAGGGAACTGTTTTTCTGACTTAGAGCTGGCACCAGCCAACAACCTCTGTACCCATAATCCAATCCAAAGTTTCCTAAGCCAATGACATCAGAAATGGCTTATGAAATGTATTAAAATTTCAGGTATTTTTTCTAAACTGACTGAGAAATTATTGTGCAGAATAATGCACCAGGAAAAATTACCCAGTGAGAAGCACCTGGGTCTCTGATGGGAAAATGGGCATAGGATACTTTGTCAGCAGAACCTGTCTGTCAGTTAGGCTTATTATCATGGAGCTGGCTCATTTGTAGAGTAGGAAGTTCTCATCATTCCTACCCAGAATATTTAAAGATTACTATAGTAAAACAACTCTGGACACTCCTTGGAAAAATTTGAATTCATTATTGTCAAGTTTGAACTGTCTCAGAGCTAATCCCTCAGTGGATTTTCAGAGATTGTCCATCTTTTCTTTTCTTTTTTTTATGTCCATAATTTTCTTGCAGAGCCTCTGGTGAATTCAAACCACCAGAGATGCACAGCCTTTCTGTTAGGATGGCAACTCCTCTGGACTATACCAACAGAATTATCTGAAAAGAATAGAATGCAGGTGATAGAATAAAATGTAGGTGTAGTTATGTAACAGTTCATAAGTAAGTATATGACTTCACACACTTACATTGACAAACAGGAAAGATCAAAGTTTAACATCCAGTTCAAGAAGTTAAAGGGGAGGGGAAAGCACCAAACTTCAGGAAATCGTAAGTGAAACAATACAAAAAGAAACAAACTTTAATAAATTAGAAAAAAGTAAGATAGCACTAATTTTAAAAAAGTCCAAATTTCCATTCTTTAAAACAAGCTTTAGAAGCTCAATAAATAATCTTTTAAAATAAAGGAAATTGAAAAGCAGAAATAAACATGCACAATAACAAATAAGAGAAATATCATCAATACAAAAACTATGCAAATAGTTATTTTAAGACTCAGCAAGGTCTTTAATACTGGCATGAAATTATAGTTAAGATATTTTACTGAGTAAAGGCTCAATGTTGGATCAGTATCTGGATAGCAAAAGGAGATGATACCGACATGTTAATTTGCTTATCCTTATTTTTATTTGCATCAAATACCTTTTGAATAAACACACATAAATTTCATCCAGATTAAGTTGCCTAAGAGTAGATGAATTGGGACAGTAATGGGGGGATATTTCACACTTTTCATGTATTGAAGTTAAGCCACGTGACTACAATATTTAATCAAGAACTTTTAAAAAACTGATTAGAATTCAAATGCATACATTAAAAGATTGTCTTTGTACAATCATTCCCTCACCTAGGGCACATTTAGGTTGGGAGATGCTTGAGGTGATGTCATTGGTTTGTAAACGTTTTCATTCTATGGCTTGTTCTTTGCACAACTAAGGGTTTTACTCTAACAATGTTTTATCTAAAGTCTTTCATCCTATCACTAAGTTCAATAAATATGTTTCCTTAATGTCGAAAAAATATCACTTTAAAGCTATTATTTGTATAAATATAATTAACGTAAGATACTAAAGATTATCAACAAAACTAGATAACACATAGCTTACTTTTGAACTTTTTAAAGAGTTTAAAAGGGTGAACTATATGCACCTATGTTCAGAAAGAGGGACATTCCTTTACAGTAAGATAGAGGAAGCTCACAGTTTTATGTCCATCTGTCCAATATAATTATTTATAAAATCCTTTTAACAACACACATAAAATAGATATTTCAGTATTTTCTTAAAATTTTAATCCCTTTTTTAAATACCACTTTTTCCCTTTTAAAAGTACTCAGAAGAGTTGTGAGTCAGCAAAAACAAACTCCATTGTCAAAGGTATAAAATTATTTCTAAATTTATCTGAGATCCTCATAGTTAACTTTGTATAGATAGTTTGTGCTTATTTAAAAGTAATCTAACCACTGAGGTTGATTATTCTTGTCCATTTTAAGGCTGCTATTAGAAAGTGGCCTCTTTAGTACTAAATTTCCTTAGTAGACTTCATTGAAAGTCATACCTGAGCAGGTAATTTTTGCTACTTCATAGTGTTCACAGGTAAGTCCTCCCCACTGCCAGTTTTTGCATTCCCATAGAGAAGTTTCATTTCCTTCACACTCATTTATGAACATCCATGCATTTGTGGCTTTGAGTTTGGAATAAGCTTTGTAAGTTGTTCTGAGTGCTGATCCACATCCCAGCTGTTTGCAAAGCACATTGGCTTTCTTCAGGTCCCAGTTTCTGTCACACACTTTGCCTAACATTTTCTGAATTGTCACCTCCACTGCCCCAGCACAGCGGCTGCCTCCACCTACAAGCTTCACCTCCAGATCAGATCCATCTACAAAAGAAACATAAAGTTAGGCTGCTTGCTCTTTGCCCTACTGAGACATTAACCTACTTCCTGGCTTTTCTAGAAACAGTAGCAACTGAAATTTGGGTTAGAAATGGATTGCAGCTTCGAGGGTTAATTAAATTGTCACTGAAAAATATGAGTAAACCACTTATTCAAGTTTTTGTTTTGTGCCACTGAGCCAGAACTGGCTCACAGTGGACCCTCCAAGAGGTGTATATATCACATGAGAAGAGACTGCTCATCTTTCTCCCATGGAGCAGATGGTGGCTCTTTGTATTGGCATCCATTGGGCTACCAGAGCTCAGTACCAATAAAAGAAGGATCTATGAATGTTTGTTTTTCTAATCTCCAGGTAGCTTTAGAATTCTAAATGTGGTCCCTAACTGAAGTATAAATCATAAGTCAATCAGATAAAGAACATTTATCTCATTAAAACCCCAACCACTAAACCTGCGTAGTCGTTGAGCCGGTTCTGTGAAGCCAAACATGTTCCAGAGAAGAATTGCTCCATAGGGTTTTCTCGCCTATCATCTTTATGAAAACTGATCACAGGAAGCTTTATCAAACTTTCCCCCTGTGGAGCAGGTGGATGAGGTCAAGCTACCAACATTTAGGCCATCAGCTATTTACTGATTTGACATTTTATCACACCTCGCACCTGTTCCTAATCCTAAAGAACACAGAGCTTTTGCTCTCTGTGTTCATTTTGTTTTATTTTATTTTCACTTACCTGAACATGTCACACCAGCATCTTCATTGTGATGACAATAATGCTTTCCCCAATCTCGATGTCTACAGTTCCAGACAGCAGTTTCATGTCCTTGGCAGGAGACATTATCAAGCCATATGGGTCCAACTCCTTCACTGGCATTAACGCGGCCAGTCCCTGTGAAGACACTTGGGCATCCCAGTTGTCTACATACCACAGCAGCATCACTACTATCCCAGCCATCATCACACACCGTGCCCCATTCTCCTTGAAATTTCACTTCCAATCTTCCTGAACATTTATTGGGTCCATCTGCCAGTGTCAAATTCAGATCTGCTCCCTCTGCATCAGAGACACAGAAAAAGCCCATGATAAGGAATCAAGAAGAAAAGAACAATAAATCCCCAGAATTTAGATGAGGGGAAAAAAGAAGGAAAACAGAGAAAACAATGGTATATCTGCATCTTTCAAAAATTTAAAGATGGAGTAGAGTAGAAAGTCAGGAAGACAGCATATGCCCAGGAATAGTTTCTACAGAGAGAATCGGGGGCTGAACTTGACGTGACAACAACAAAACAAATTAACTTGGGAGAGGGTGGAGAGCATTATGTGAAGTGAAATAACACAGTCTCATAAGGACAAATACTGTATAAAACTATTATTGTAGAATGTGTATGAAGATCCAAGAGGGAAGAGGGAAGCAGACGGGTGAGGATGAGGGGGTTAACATACGGTCACACAATTTGATGGTGGACGTAGCGATGGGTAAAGATCTGGTGTGAAGAACAATGTATACAAACTTTGTAAGTAAACTAGTATGAAATAAATTTTTAAAAAATAATTTAATGAAGCCATTACTCTTGAGGTGCTTCTGACCCATGATGACCTCATGAACTTCAGAGTAGACCTGTGGGGTTTTTAATGCTTTTCAGAAGCATTCCAAAAGCCAATATTTGCTTTAGTTGGCAATATCTTTAAAGTCCACATCACCAGGTATCATCACACAGAATTTTTAAAAATTCTACTTGACATTTTATCTAGAAATGTGCTTATTTGACTACTACCAAGTCTTTATTGAAATGATTTACTTTTTCTTGTTAAAGTATACTTGGCTATCTTTAGGTGCTGCCCATACACATATGTTTGCCTCAAACATCATTACTTGTTTTGTCCATGTCTGTTGTTGTTGTTGTAATGTGCCATCAAGTCAGCGACAACTCATTGTGACCTTATGATCAATGGCTCTGAACCATGGCTTGTCCTGAGCCTACTGCACACTTGTGTTACCTGTTTATACAACCTGGTTTATGTGTAGGGAGGTCTAGAGAGGTCCCTAAATAGAGGAATGAAGTTAGTTGTAGAACAGGGTTCGGGTCTTTTGTTCATGGGGTTGCTATGAGTTGTATTTGAGTTGATGGCACTTAACACCACTAAGTGAGACTAGAATTGTAATATTTTGGAGGAAAATTCTTCTAAATTGTACACCACTCTTCCATCAATCTGCTATACTGAAGTAATCTGGGTTTGCTGTGATGCTGAACCTTGTGTCATTGGGGTGTCAAACATCATAATGGTTGTCCAAGGTGGACAGTGTTTGCTGGAGCTCTCAGTTTAAGACAGGTTTGGAAGCAGGAGTGACATCCACTTCCTAAACCGTATGCTGATGGAAACTCTATGAACCTGGGGAAATGACGATAGTTATAGAAAGGCTTCAGGTCTTTTATTCATAGAGTCGCTATGAGTCACACTCGACTCAACGGCAATTATCATCATCATCAACAACAACAACAAGAACTCTAGTAGCCTAGTGGTATGAAACTTCACTGCAATCCCGAAGATATGGAGTTTGGATCCATCCCCCACCATGCAATTAACTGCCTCTGAAAATCTGCCAGAAGGTCAGCTATTATGTTAACATAAAAGTGGTGGTGACTTGCTAGTGGTTTGAATCTACCAGCCAATACGTTATGCTACACTCATTGCTATCAAATTGGAACTGACTCATAGCTGACTTCAGCTAGCTGTCAGAGGCTATAAATTGTGAGAGGAGTCCATCTTTCTTTCTTGAATTTAAGTTGCCAGAGAAGAGTGGCCTTTGGCTGGCAAGTATAACTCCTTGTAAACTATGCCACCAGTACTCCCTTAGAAAAACATTTCCATTTCCAAAATATTCCATTAGCAAAATTTCTTAGCTTTTTAAGTAAGCACACAAACAAAACCCAACTAATTTCTTCTCTAAACACTTCCTTCTTACCTTTATATTGGATCTTAATTTCACTGTCCATTCACCCTCTATCTATTTAAGCTAGGAAGCTCCCATGATCTAGTCCTGCTCTCTGGTGTTTGGGAATCCACCTGCTCCTCCTTGGGAGAAAGGCAAAATGGAAATCCCCTGGCATTTACTGCTTCCCAAAATCAGCTGGAGTTGGCTCAGAATAGAAATTAATGCATTTTAGTGTTTAGTTTATCCTAGTTTAAGTTAAGACACTCTGGTGGCCTAGTGCTATGACAATGCACTGTAATCCCAAGGGCATGTGGTTCAAATCCACCAGCTGTTCCAAGGGAGAAAGATGGGTAATTTCCTTCCGTGTGATTAGCTGCCTCTGAAATTTGGCCTGAGGATCAGTTTCGACTCCATGGTACTCAACAACAACAAGTTTCAATTAAGATTAAAACTCCACAGTTTATCACCAGAACTGTAACCTGAAATGAGATGATTATGAGGTGACAAAGTTTCTAAACGTTTGAATTTTATTCTCTCTTGGACTAGTACTTACCTAAGCAAACCACACCAACATCCTCAGCGTGATCACAGTTATGCTTGCCCCATCCTTGGTGTCTGCAGTTCCAAAGAGCTGACTCATTTCCATGGCACACAAGATCATCAAACCAGATCGGTCCAGAGCCTTCTCCAAAAGTAGCTGAACTAAAGACACTGACGGCACTTCCACAGTCAAGTTGTTTACAAACCACAGAAGCATGCTCAATGTTGAAGCCATCATCACAAACAGTTCCCCACTGTCCTTGGAATTTAACCTCTACTCTTCCTGAACACCGGTTTTGTGTATTCATCAGCCTCATTTGCAAGTTGGATCCATCTAGAATAAGTTCAGAAATTATACTAATTCAGGTATGATTTTAGAAATCAAGATTCCTTTGGACACTTGGGACTTGATGTCCTCAAAAAGTTTACTAACTTTGGTTAATGTCCAGCCCCTCATAATGGAAATAAATTAACAATCAGGACTTCCACTTTTGTCTACTTACCAAGGAAAAATTCTTGTAAACTTAACTTTCTATATTGTTTTGTTTAGTTCTGTTACCAGGACAAAATAAAATGTTCTTGTGTAGAAATAGATAATTTTTTTATTTATGTCTTTTAGAAACTAGGTTAGAGAAAATTATCCCATACAAAAAAGTAATAAAAATCACAAGCTAGTAATTTTTTGAATATTTAAAGTATTTATTTTAATTTTCTTGATTACAAACAGCACTAAGCAACAAGGTCTACTTGCCTGAAGTTGAATAAGGAAATAGGAAGAAAACAAAGATAAAAATCCAAAGCAGCTCTGATGCGAGTCTGTAGTATGCTAACCAAAAAATGCACAAACGTGTAATATTTTGAAAAAGGATTCTTGTGATGTGCAAAATTCTCAGATTGAATAAAAAAGCATGAAACAAATTTTCTCTATATACTATCTCTTCCATGAAGGCTAAATAAGTTGAGGAAAGGAGAGTTGTTTTTTTTTTTTTTAAATGATATTTTGGACACCTGAAAAGTAAAACCTGTATGTTGTTGTTGTTAGGTTCCGCCAAGTCGTAGGTGACTCATAGCGACACTATGAACAAAAGACCTGCACACTTGTATAACTTTTCATCGTTTCTCCATGTTCATAGAGTTTCTGGAGGCAAGCTATTTCGGAAGTGTATGCCACTTCTGTTTCCAAGCTTGTTTTAATCACAGAGCTCCACCAAACACTGTCCACCATGTGTAATCATTATCAAATTTGACACATCAGGGCCACAGTGTTTAGCATCACAGCAACCACATGTAGTTGAACAAAAAATTATTTTGCTGTAAGGGATCTAAAATAAAAAAAAAAAAAGAATCTCCACTTAGGAGAGTAGATTATGGACTAAGTATAATGACTCACAATAAAAAGACCTATCAGCTGTTCTAACTATATAACACATACTACCTATTTTAATCTTGACAATAACTCTAAATATTATGTATTATTTTCAATATCTCCACTTATGAATAATGGAGCTGAGATTAAGAAATTTATATAAAGTCAAATTACAGGAAAAAGATTAACAGCTGAGTCAATACTATTGACTATTATGCTATATTGGATCAGAGCATATGATATATATTAATAAAAGGTCAGGTGAGCTCTGGTGGTCTAGTGGCAAGAAGCTTCACTGCAATCCCAGAGGTGTGCGGTTCATATCCACCAGATGCTTTGCTGGAGAAGGAGGAACAATCTCCTCCTGTACCAGTCAGATCTGATTTGACGGTACACACACACACAAAATAATAAAACTAAAAAAGCAAAACAAAAAAACCCCACAAAATAAAAGGTCACCAAATGATGTAGAAACTCAGATTAAGAATCAGTCAGAGTGGATAATCTCAGAAATGTAGACTTCACAACTTCACAAAACTAGTAAGTCCTTGAATGAAAATAAGTTTCTTTTATTATACTCTTGTTGAAACACTAGTTATACAATTTTCAGGAAGCAAGTTTGATTAACTCTATTCTTAGGCTTTAATAAAAATGAAAACAAGAGCTATGAGTGCAATTCTACTGATGTTAACTAAACAGTCACATTGCTATATAGCAATAAGTGTTATAAGAATCTTGTAATATCTGTTTTAATTTTTGCATAAAAAATCTATACCAAAACCTACTAAAAGGTATCATCTCACCCCAGTAAGAATAGCAAAATTTAACAGAAGAGCAAACATCAAATGCAGGTGAGGTTGTGGAGAAACTGGAACCCTTATTCATTGTTGGTGAGAGTGTAAAATGGTGCAACCACTGTGGAAGCCAGTGTGGCGATTTCTCAAAAAGTTGCAAATAGAAAATACCATTTGACCCAGCAATTCTACTAGTGGGAATTTATCCTAAAGAAACCATTACTGCCACCCAAGTAGATATATGCACACCCATGTTTATTGCAGCTTTGTTACCAATAGCAAAGAGCTGGAAACAAACAAGTGCCCAACAACAAACAAATGAATAGAGAAGCTGTTGTATATTCACACAATGGAATACTATGCAGCATTGAAAAGCAAGGAACTCATGAAATATTATGCAAAATGGATGACCCTGGAGGACATTTTGCTGAGTGAAATATTTGTCACAAAAGACAAATACTGCATAGGGTCACTATTGTAAAACAGAGCTGACATCAGATTTGAGGGAAGACAGAAAAGGAGGGGAGGAATGATGTATATTGCATTGAAACAGATGAGGGAGAGAACTGAATATGAGGGACATATGAATGGATATTCTTGTCATTACAGAAGTCCAGGGTGAAGGCTGCATAGTGGAGTGGACTTGGTGGGGGAGGGATTGCATAAAAATGAAAAAGAGTTTTTCTTTTTCCTTTCAAGGAGAAGAGTGAATTGGGGAGGAACGGATGGGTAGGAAGGAAAGTGCAACAATGAAAGACTGGAAACCTTAAGTCTCTGTAAACTTTCGTGAAAATTATTTTTTTTTAAAAAAACTATACTAAAAACTATTATTAATATTTTGGTATATATGTCTCCCACAAGAATAATAGGCAAGGAGAAGGAAACAAAAAGGGAAATGAACAAAGAGGAAGAGGAGGAAAAGAAGAAGAAGTTGGAGGAGAAATCGAGAAATCGAAGGAGAAAGATGAGAAGGAGGAAGAGGTGAACATGCTTTCTGAGCCATTAATATCATGAGAAGCAAGAAACAATGCCAAGACTAGCATTTTCAGTATGTGTTACGTATCAGCCAGTGTTCCGCTAACTTTATATACATATTCTATCATTGAATGTTCAGAATATAAAGTTTAGGGTTATTCAATAACTTCAAAACCAGAGTGACTATATTATAATTTGATGTAGCATCTCTTGGGTAGTAATGGTTGTTGTTTTGATTACACTTCAATATCTGGGATGAAATCAGGCTTTTATGTATTGTCATATGAGAAAAGTGGTTTCCAGACAGAACTTTGGAGGTATAAGTCTTTGTAAAATCCAGAGAAATAAGCAAAAGATGAATGGTGTGGTCAGAATTATTCATAGGTTTATAAATATTTTCTTGGGATTGGTAATCGGAAAGATATATTATTTTCTGGATTATTATGAGATCAACTTACAATAAAACTTATATGAAGTGTGAATTAAAACCACTATTTAGTTAAAAAGAATATAACTGGATGTTTGAAATAGTGATTTTAATTTATAAAGCATTCTTCCCCATGAAAGCAAAGATATTAGTCTTAGGCATATTTTGTTTCTTGATTCAGTAAATTCACAATGGATAATAAAAAGTTGTGATTTATGGTTCAGTGCATGAAAGCAGCATGTCATTAGAAAAGGCGACAATCTAGCTTAGATTTTGAAATAGTTTTAGCTATGAAGAAGAAGCAACATTAAAACAGACGAGTACACCTATGTTCATAGCAGTTTTATTCACCATAGCAAGAGCATGGAAACAGCACAAGTGTCCATCCACAATGGGCTGGACTGAAAAATTATGGTACATTCACACAATGAAATATATGCAGTACACAGGAGCAACGATTTTGTAAATTACTACCTAACTTGGGAGGGACTGGAGAGAGTATAATGCCAAGTGAACTAATTCAGTCAGTCCCATAAGGACAGATACTGTAAAAGACCGTTATTGTGGAATGTATATGAGGATCCATGGGGAAAATAGGGAGCAGAGGGGTGAGGATGGCTTGGGGGCAGGGCTGTTGATTAATCATAGGGTCACACAATCTGATCGGTGGAGAGAAGGATGGGTAAAGGAAAGGGAAAAGACCCAGTGTGGAAAACAATGCATACAAACTTGGTAAGTAAACTAGTATATAATAATAATTTTATTAAAAATCCAGAAGTACAAAAATTTGCTACTGTTAAGTCTATTCTGACTGATAAGACAGGGTAGAATTTTCCCAAAGGGTTTCTAAGGCTATATATTTATATGGAATCAGATTGATGTAACTTTCTCCCTCATATTAATGCAGGGATTTGAAACAGCAGACCTTAGAGTTAGCCACTGAGCATTTAACTACTTGCCAGCAGGACTCTTTAAGAGGTTATAGGAAGGTTACTAAATACAACATTTCATCTCATGTCTTTATTGATTACAGTGTCCTCAGTGAATTGTCTTTTGGTGTGATTTCTTTCAAATTTCTGATCCCATGGAAGCTGGCACAGGTTTACTACTCTTCTGGCAAAGGATTAGATAATTTTTCACGTGAACTAGATTATTTTAAAAAAATATTCTTTTTTATTTTTTACCACTAACCTGTATTATTATTATTCTTTTTCCATAGACAATTTCATCTAAAGGCTTTGGCATAGTCAAGTCTTACCTGAACAAGTAACTCCAGCGTCCTCTTGGTGAGTACAGTTATGTTTTCCCCATCCATCATGTTTGCAGTCCCAGAGGGCTGACTCATTCCCTCGACAAGAAACATGTTCCATCCAAATGCGTCCTGTACCTGCACTGGAATTGGTCCACCCAACAGCTTTGATAGCATCTGGACATCCTAATTGTCTACAGATCACAGAGACATCATCTATGTCCCAGCCGTTATTGCACACTGTTCCCCATTCCTCCTGGAATTTCACTTCCACTCTCCCAGAACATTTGTTTTCACCATCCGCTAACCGAAGCTCTTTCTCTGTTCCTCCTGCAACAATAAGAGAAAATAACAACTGGTCAGGGTCAGAAAAATACTGCATAATGCCACTGTTATAGAATATGACTGACATGGGGGTTGTGGGGAAACTAAGAAAAGAGGGGATAAATAATGTAGACTGCATTAAAACAGATGAGGGAAGGAACTGTTTAAAAGGAATATAAGATTAGGTTTATTTGCATGACAACAGTCCAGAATAAGAGCTGCATAGCAAAATGGACTTGGGGAGAAGTGGGTAGAGGGAGAAAATTGTGCAACAATGAAAGATTTTTTTTTCCAAAGAGAAAAGTGAACTGTGGAGGGAGGGTAGGGAGGAAAATGCAACAATGAACAAATGGAAATCCAAGTTCTCTGTAAACTTTGATTAAAATCTCAATTAAAAAACTACATACATAAGGTAAGTAGAAAACTAATTTTTTACTTATCTTTCTAAGCCAGATTTTAAAACTAAATCTTGGCGCATTCATGGTACAATAATGAAATGCTGTTTTACAGGCATTATAATATGAATAGCATTATATATTTTGCAGTTAAAACCTAGGAACCTGGTTGTCCTATGATCTGGCTTCCCTTGTTCAAGAATTTTTTATGCATAAAATTTTCCATTTGATCTTATTTAATTGTCCCTAAAATTCTTTCATGTCCAAATAGTTCTGAGAGTACAGCTATTCTGAACTTTATGCTGTTCTTCACAGTGTTATTGCTTCTAATCTTTAGCATAATGTATATTTTTTTTCCTGAGAAGGATTCTTTTATTTTGGAGAGAATCATTCTAACATTTTGTTCATTTGTTCATGTTACATATACATACATGGGTTCTTGATGTGTATGTTTCATATCTGACTTTTTTTTTAAATGCATGAGGCATGTTCCCTACTTTTAAAGTGTTATCCAGCCTTCAGTCTTTCTTTTTTAGAGGTTTGATAACTTAATGGTAAGGAGCTGTGCTGTCGATACAAAGACACATGGTTCAAATCCACCAGCTGCTCCCTAGAAGAAAGATGGACAATCAACTTCTGTGTGATTTACTGCCTCTGCAAACCACTGGAAGGTCAACTATGTATTGATTCCAACTCATCAGCACTTAGTAGAAACAATAACAGCCTTCAGGACAATTATTTGCATTTTTAAAACTTTTTGTCTAAGTGGTCTAAGGCTGCAAGTAAATTTTGCAAAGTACTCACCAAGAGAACTGGTGATGAAACAGACACTGAAAAGCGAGACCACAGCAATTGCAAATGGACTCAAGGGGGTAAGCCATCTTCGAAAGTCTGTGAAAAAAAAGAAAAGGAGTTAATTTCATTTTTCCCAAAAAGAGATTGCAGAGAAAATAATTATTTTTAGATATTTAAGATAAATGAAATAAAAACAAAATATGAAACCCTTCTTTGGAAAAGGCAAGATAAAGAAAATACATACCTAGACTCATGCAGTCTCAAAATAATCATGTTTATAGCAAGTTAAACATAGGAGATTAGAAGAAAGTCAAGAATGGGGGAAATTGTTAAAATAGACTTTAATAAAACCTGAAAAATGGAAAAAAAAATTCAGCATAACTTAGAAGAGGGCAGTTTTCCCTGCAGGTGGGGGACAGTTTTCTAAGATTTCTATAGTCCTTTATCTCTTCAATATCCAACCAACACATCCTACTCCAAGCATATGTTATTTACTCTGAAAAATGTTAAGTTCCACTAGAGAATTATTACACTTTTCACACTACTGTAGTTTCACTAGTGCTTGTTACATTGTCTGCCAAAAAATAGTTGAACAATCATAGTTAATAGAATCAATATAAGTTGATAGATAAAATGATAAGGCTTATTTATATTTTAAAAACTCAAATCATTTGTCATTTCTAGAAATAGCATAAAATCCTTTTAAACACTGTTAATCACTCTCATTCTTCATTACTTTAACCCAACACTGGAGTAAAAATGCTCAAAGGGTTTAATATGTTCAATATAAGTTATGAAGTAGACTTCAACAGTCAAGAGTATTATTCCAAATATCTTCTAAGTAATCAACTTTCAATCAATATTAATTCCTACATGTTTCGGCTTTCATAGACTATTGTCTTCATATTTAAGACAGTTCAGGCAATTTAAGTTTCTTAGTTAATTTCACTCTGACAAATTTCACTAACTAATGCCAACTCTGATGGCTCTCTCACATCTATAACTATGTCATAAATTAAAAACATTGCCATACAACTTAACAGCCACTTCCCATTTGTTGTTCTGACATCAATCACCTTTAAACTATATCAATTGGTAGATAACTATATATTCCACTAAAGGACATGCATAGAATAAATGAGAAGCTTTTACCAGAATATCCAGAGTCTTCAAGTAGTACAATTCTAGGTTTATCCATCCCAAGGTTTTATGACTTCAATGATTCCTAAATCTTGTCTTCCACTCTCCCTAAACGTTCTCCTAAAGAAGATGTCTTAAGAATCCTGAAGTTTCTTTATTCTCCAATAAATGGAAAGACTATATAATGGAGGAGGAGCCAACCAAAATGGGAAGTTAATACAAAAACTGAGGTTTTCTTTAGAATAGGACATGAAATGACCAAAGGAAATGAGAAAATATTTGCCAGAGATTTAAAAACACAAAACAAAACAAAAAACCGAAAACAGGGAGGGGCAGGGAATAGTAACTCACATACTGCTGTTGTTGGGTTAACTATTATTATTTCTAACTCAGTAGATGGTAAAAGAATCATTAATGAAATATGATTTTAGAACGAAATAGCCAATGTCTAGGGAGGAGAACACATAGTAATGAACATGTCTTCAAAGTTCAAGAAGAAAATAAAGGAGAAGATGGTCATATGTGTAAGTTTTGTTTAACATCCTCATAAATTAATACAACTTATTAAATAAGAAATTAAAAATTAAGATGAGAGAAAAATTTTGTCATCTCAGTAGACGTAAATTTTTAATAGGTCATTCAGAAAAAGCATTGGCAAACTAAGAATGGAAGATGTCTTTCTACAATTGGCGATACAAGATAAAACGCATTGCAATCAAATTGGAATTGTCTCATCGTTGACCCTCTGGCAGGTTTTCAAAGGCTGTAATTAATTCATAAGGACTTTTGCAATGAATAAATCATTTACGGTACAAAATTAAATCATTATATCTATAGTTTCATTTCTATCAATAAGCCCATAATATCCAACCACTGGCCCTTCAATTTTCATTATTGTATTTTGATTACATTATTGGTCAATTTCAGAGTGCAAGAGCTGGTAGAATTCTTCAGTTTTCTCACCTATGACTTTCGTTGTTGGTGCACGTATTTGAATGGTAATTGTTTTAGTAGGTTCTTATTTTATACATATGGATATTATCCTATCGCTCATACTATTGTATTTCAATATACATCTTGAATTGGTCATATTTCTTGACATATTTTTAATTTTTTGCATGCAATCATTCATATAGTGTTTCACACATTTACACTATGTTTCGTACTTATACATTATATCTCATACAATTTATCATTTACATTGTATTTCATTAAGTATGTTGTTGCTGTTGTATACCAGAGAATAGGAACAGACCCTCCAGAGGGTTTTCAGAGCCAGTTAATCACACAGGAGGAGACTGCCCATCCTTCTCCCGTGGAACAGCTGGTGGATAGGAACTGAGTTCCTTTGAGATTGTAGCACAGCTTCTTGCCAGTAGGCCACCAGAGCTCCAGCTATTCATAGTTTATATTTTATATAAGTAATCACTATTATTTTTCTTAATTAATTTGAATACAATTAATCACATTCATTGTATTTCATTCATGTATATTATGATTTATACAATTTCTCATTTATATTGTATTTCATACAATCATTTATATGCATTGTATTTCATAGAATTTATTACTACTGGCCTATGCCCTGTCTTTTCAAGTTCTCATTGAATCTTTCCTATTCCCACAACTCACCCCATCAGCCCACAAAACTCTACTATCCTAGTGATTTCTACCTTCTCTCATTTTCTTCCCCCTTTCCCATCTCCCCTCCTCCTTTTGGACTTTTATACACATCTTATTAGTTATCCTTCTACCTTTACAATAATAGTCTTATGCAGGATTTACCCTTATGAAACTGAATTAAGTTCCTCAGCATAGTGCTCTCTCAACTCTCCTAGCATTTTATGAAATCATTGTTCCTCGGTGCTGCATAGTATTCCATTGTGTGAGTGTATCACAATTTCTAAATCCTTTAATTTGCTGATTGGCATTTGTGCTGTTTACATTTTCTTGCTATTGTCAATAACGCTGCTAGGAACATCAATGTACATATCTCCACTTGTGTCTCAGTTATTATTTCTTTGGAGCATATTCTTAGCAGTGGAATATCTGATTTAAAACTAAGCTGCTTTTCAAAGTGGTTGTACCATTTTTCAGTTCCACTAGCAATACATGAGAGTTCAGTCTCTCCAACATTTATTTCTTGCTGTCCTGTTAAACTTTGCTACTGCTACTGGGATGAGTTAGTATCTCATTCTTGTTTTGATTTTCTTCTCTCTGATTGTCAGTGACTTTGAACATTTCTTCATGTGTCTGTTTGCCATCTGAATATCTTCATTTGTGAAGAGACATTTCACATCTTTTTATCCATTTTATTATTGGGTTATCAGGTTTCTTGTGGAGGCCATGTAGTATTCTGTAAACTTTAGTTATGAGACCCTTGTTTGAAATGTCATTCCAAATGTTTCTGTCCCATTGGAAAAGAAAGGCTTTCTTTTCATTCTATTGGGAAAATTTTTTGATGCACAAAGGTATTTAATCCCTCTGATTTTTTGTATAATAATTGTATATCCTACTATCTCACTGAATTGGACTACCAGATCTAACAGTTTTTGATTGAATGGGGTTTTCTATGCGCACTATCATATCACCTGCATATAGCAACAATTTTGCTATCTCTTTGTCAATGTGCATGCCTCTTATTTCCTTCTCTTGTCTTATTGCCTAGCAAGTATTTCCAATACAATATTGAATCGGAATGATGAAAGTGGTCATCTTTGCCTGGTCCTTGTTCACTATGGGAATGCCGTTATTCTCTCTCCACTAAATATAATGTTGACTCTTAATTTTCATTTATGCTTTTTACTATGTTGAGGAACTTCCATTCTATTACTAATTTTTTAGTATTTTAATAAAAAAAATTTTCCCCAAAGCCTTTTCTTTATCACTTGCTGGTATCATATATTTCTTTTTCTTTGCTTTGTTAATGTGATTAAATTTTCTTATGTGAACCATTATTGCTTAGCTGTTATGAACTACACTTAGTCTAATCATGGTGAATTTATATACTGATGGTTTTTTAAAAATATACTGTTGTATTCTATTGGTTAGGATTTTGTTAAGGATGTTTATATCAATGTTCATGAGAGATATTGGTCTATTGTTCTCTTTTTTGGTGATGTCTTAGCCTTGTTTTGGTATTAGAGGTTTGCTTTATTCATAGAATGACTCAGAGTATTCTTTCTTGTTTTATTCTTTAAAATAATTGAAGTAGAATTGGTTATAGTTAAACTTTTAATTCTTGATAGGAATGACCTAACAAGACATTTGGACCTCAATTTTTTTTTAGCAAGTTTTTTATGACCTGCTCAATTTCTTCTTTTGTAATGAGTCTGTTCAGGTGTTCTACTTCTGTCTAGGTCAATTTGGGAACGCCAATTTGGGTGAGGTGAAATTTGTCCATTTCCTCTAGATTTTTAAATTCTTCAGAGAATATACTTACAAACTACCCATTATTAAAATTTAAAGTTCAGCTGGCTTTGTTGTGATACAACCTCTTACAAGACATTTAAAGTTAATTGTATCTTCTTTCTCTTTTCTTTTAAGTTTACCAATAGTTTACTATTTTACGGACCCTTTCAGAAAACAAGTTCCAGGTCTTATTGACGGTTTCAATTGTTCTCTTGTTTTCTATTCCAGTGATTTGAATCTTTGTCCTTATAATTTCCTTTGTTTTAGAGGTGGTGGTATTAACTTGTTCTTTTTCAACTTCAAAGAAGTGTTGAGTTAAACTTTATTTTTCTCCTTTCTTCATTTTTTATGCGTTTGTCTATTGCTATGGACTGTACACTAGGGATTGTATGCTGCTTTAGCTGAATTGCAGAGTTTTTGATATGTTGCTTTTTCATTTTTATAAGTTTTTAAAAAATTTTTTATTCTAGTTTTATTTCTTCTGAAACCCAATAGTGTAAAAGCAGGTATTACTTAGCTCCCACTTGAGTGTTTTTTATCCTTTATCATCTTGTTAATTTCTAGTTGTATGGCATTGTGGTGTGAGGAGATATTTTGTATTATTTCAATGTTTTTAAATTTGTTGAGATTTGCTTTGTGACCTTATGTATGATCAATTCTGCAGAATGTACCATATGCACTTCAGAAGAAAGTAAACTGAGTTTCAGTTGCGTGAAGTATCCTGAATAAGTCTATGTGGTTGAGTTCGCTAATTGTATTATTTTGTTCTTCTGCATCTTTGCGCACTTTATTTTGAGATGACCTGTCCTTTGGTGGGAGTAGTATGTTAAAGTCTCCTACTATTGTGGTGCTATGTATTTTTATTTTGCTTTTCGTTCAAGTCTGTTAACCATTGTTTTATGTAATTTGCAGGTGAATTATTTGGTGCATTGATGTTAACATTTGGTACATAGATATTAACCAAGGTTAAATCTTGATCTATTTTGTATTTAATCAACATATAGTAGCTATCCTAATACTCTTTTCCTCCTGAATTCTATTTTATCAGAGATTAGTATTGCTATTGTCACTTTCATATAGATACCATTTGGCTGGTATATTTTTTCCACCTGTCGAATTTCAGTCTGTTTCCCCCCCCCCATCTCTTAGATATGCCTCTTGTAGGCAACATATTGGGGGGCTTGTTTTTTTTAATACATTCTGTTACATTTTCAATCTTATTTAATTTGTGTGTTTAAGCTTTTCTCATTAGGTGAGATTGTTGCCAGACCAGGTTTCATCACTGCCATTTTGTTGCATTCCTTTTTCTTTTGTTGCTAGTTGCTATGGTCCACTCACTTTCCCTTGGTATCTCTGTGTAAAGGAGTTCCCTCCATATGTCTTACAGAGCTTTTTTGGTTTTTACAAGTTTCCGTTTTTCTGCAAATTACCTAATTCTTCTTTCATATTTGATGGATAATTTTGCTGCATATAGGATCCCAAAACGACTGGAACAACACATCAGCAGAGAACTGCCAGAAGTCCAGGTTGGCTTTAGAAGGGGTCATGGTACTAGGAATATTGTAGCTAATGTTAGATTGATCTTAGCTGAAAGCAGGAATACCAGAGGAATGTTTATCTATGTTTCATTGATTATGCAAAGGCGTTTGACTGTGTGGATCATAACAAAGTGTGGCTGACTCTCAGAAGAATGGGAATCCCAGAACTCTTGATCATGCTAATGCGTAACCTCTAAGAGGCAGTCGTCAGAACAGAGCAAGGAAACACTGCATGGTTCAAAATTGGGAAGGGCGTACGCTAGGGATGTGTCCTGTCTCCATAACTTTTCAACCTGTATGCAGAACAGATTATGAGGAAGGCTGGGCTCTATGAGAAGTGTGGTGTCAGGATTGGTGGAAGATTCATCAACAATCTGCATTATGCAGATGACACACCCTGCTTGCTGAAACCTGCTGCAGAGGGTCAAGGACTGCAGCCTCCAATATGGATTGAGGCTCAATGGCAAGAAGACAAAGATTCTCACCACTGGACGAATTGCCAACATCAGGATGGATAGTGAAGAGATTGAGATTGTTCACAGCTTTACTTTGCTTGGCTCCACAGTCAACACTCTTGGCACCGGTAGCCAGGAAATTAAAAGGCACATTGCTATGGGAAAGTCTGCTGTTAGGGACCTCTCCAAAGTGCTGAAGAGCAATGGTGTCTCTTTGGAGACTAAGGTGCATCTGTTACAGGCCATGGTCTTCGCTATCACTTGTTATGCATTAAAGAGTTGGACAGTGACTAAGGAGGATAGAAGGAGAATTGATGCGTTCGAGCTGTGGTGCTGTGGAAGAGTATTGAGAATACCATGGACTGCTAGGAAAACAAACAGATTCACCCTGGAAAGGGTTAAACCAGCTGGCTCCTTGGAGGCAAGGATTCTGAGGCTCCGTCTGACATACTTTGGACATGTTGTGAGGAGGGACCAGTCCTTGGAGAGGGACATCAGGCTTGGTAGGGTGGAGGGACAGCACAGGAGGGGAAGACCCTCTATGAGGTGGATTGATTCAGTGACTGGGGTAATCAGGATGGGTGTGTCAGAGACAGTGCGATTTGCACAGGATAGAGCAGAGTTTAGGGCTGTTGTACATAGTGTCTCTATGAGTCGTAAGCAACTCAACGGCCCATAACAACAACAAAGGATCTTCAATTGACAAATGTTTTCTTTCAGCTTTCTGCATATATATCACATTTTCTTCTTACTTGTATGGTTTCTGTTAATAAGACAAAGCTACTCCTTTGTAACGTAACTCTTTGGTTTTCTGGGGCTGCTTTAAGGATTCTATTCTTAGATTTGGTTTTGGAAATTCTGATATGTCTTAATGTTATTCTTTTGGAATCTAGTCTGTTCGGCATTTGCTGAGATTCTTGAAGATGGATTTCTTCATTTTTCATGACACCTGGGAAGTTTTTTTCCAGTACCTCTTCCACAATTTTTTCAGTGCTTTCCCCTCACCTTCTTTCTATTCCAATCGTGTTTATTGTTCCATTTTATGTTATTCCACATGATTCTACTGTTTTCCTCATTTTTTAAATCTTCTCTATTTTTCCTCTAGAGAATTTCCATTGAGTTTCTTTTCTGATTCTTTGTTCCATCTCTTCTAGACTACTTTTTTGTCTCTTTAACATGTTGAAAAGTTCTTCCATTATGGTCTTCATATTCTGGATTGCATTTTCATATATGTCTTTATTTTGTTTCTAGTACTGTGTTTGTTACACCTTCTCTGTCTTGTGATGATTTTTAAAAATTCTTGTATCTCTTTATTTATGGTTTCAACTCTTCTATTATTTGTAACTTCTTCAATATCAGTTTACCTGACTTCAAGTAGATATATTTCCTCTTCATTTCTGTCAGTGGTGTATTCATTGGGTCTGTGATCTGGCCTGCTTTTTCAGAAGGCTTGATTTGTTTCAAAAAGTTTGATCATACCTGCTGCTTCCTTGACATTATGTGATGTTTTTCTTGGTACATGTGAGGGATTTCTATTGTGTCTGCATAGATTGTTATCAGTTCCTTATCTTTATGATCCTAGTAATAGAGTTTCAGACTCTAAATATTGGCCCCTATTCATTTTCCCAGTGGCAGTCTTCTCCCTGGTTATTTATGGGTGACTCTGTTTCCTATTTTCTGTAGGAGGCTTCTCTTTGGTTGTCCTTTGAGGGGCAGGGAGCTGTCTCTCCCTTTTCCCAGCAGTGATAGACTCACTTCTCTATCATGCCTGGTAGTTTCATGGTAGCAGGGTGGTTTCCCCAAAAAGTAGACAATGTCCCAGAAGTGCTGCCTGGAATTTTTGCTCCAAGTCTCAGTAGGTGCTAGAGGCTGACCTGCGTATTTGTCTCCTCTCCTGTAGCTGGTTAAGAGGGAGCTGTTCCTGAGTGAGTAAATAAAGGTCCAGCAAAGTGGCATAGTCCCCTCGCTGCAGCCTTTAAGTCTCCATCAGTGCAAGTCTCAGTGTAGGTGCTAGTGGCCAACCTTCATTCCTTTCTGGTTAGGGGGTCTATTCCTGCCTGAGTAAATAAGGCCCAGGAGAAACAAAATGTTCTCTTTTTACTATGAATGCAACACCCTTTCAATTTTCCATTCCCAGTATAATAGATTATGTACTTCTCTGATTCAGAGTGGCTAGCCATCTCCCTAATACCTAGAATGTTGATATTTATTGCAGTCTTTTATTTTTGGCAACTTGTAATTTCCTTAGATTCTTATGTCCTACATTTTGCATGCCTTGTATATTCCACAGCCACTATACATATGGGCCTCATCTGACGGAATACACAGGAATCAAGTTCACTATGTCTGGGGGAAGAATTGTTTGGGAAGCTTGATGTCAGCAGGCCAAATGCTGCCTGTGGAATAGACCATCAACTACTCATGAACAAGTTTAAATTGAAGCTGAAGGAAGCCAAAACAAGCCCATAAGAGTCAAAATATGACCTTATATCCATACACCTGAATTTAAAACTATCTCAAGAATGAGTTTGATTCACCAAAAAAGACATGCAGATGGCTAACAAACACATGAAGAAATGTTCAAAATCCCTAGCTCTAAGAGATATGCAAATTAAAACAACTATTAGATATTATCTTACCCCAGTTAGAATAGCAAAATTTAATAGAACAGCAAGCAACAAATGCTGGTGAGGTTGTGGAGAAAGAATGCTTATTCACAGTCAGTGGGAGTGTAAAATGGTGCAACCACTGTGGAAGGTGGTATGGTGCTTTCTCAAAAAGTTGCAAATAGAAATACCATTTGACCCAGCAATTCCACTACTGGGAATATAAAGAGATCATAACTGACATTCAAGCAGATGTATGTACGCCCGTGTTTATTGTGGCTTTGTTCACAAGAGCAAGGAGCTGGAAACAACTTACTTAAGTGCCCATCAACAAATGAATGGCTAGAGAAGCTGTGTTATACTCACAGTGGAATACTACACTGCATTGAAAAACAAGGAACTCATGCAATATTATTCAAAATGGGTGACCCTGGAGGACATTATGGTGACTGAAGTATCTCAGTCATAAAAGGACAAATGTTACATAGGGCCACTGTTGTAAAATAGGACTGACATAGAGGTTTGGGGGGCACTGAGAAAGATGGGTTCAATAATGTATACTGCATTGAAACAGATAAGGGTGAAAACTGTTTGAGGGATATGTGATTAGGTAGTTTTGTCATGACAGGAGTCCAGAGCAAAGGCTGCATTGTGGAGTGGACCTGGGGGAGGGTTTGTAAAACAATGAAAGAATTTTTCTTTTACTTTTCCAAGAGGGTAGTTTACTAGAGGGGAGGGTTAGGAGGGGAGAAAAGTGCACCAATGAATGAATGGAAACCTAAAGTCTCTGTAAATTTTCATTGAAATTAATAAAAAATTTAAAAAACAAAACAAAAAAAGAATGAGCGTGAGGCATTAAACACTTATGATCAAAGACTATATGAGTTGTGGAATGACACCAAGGATATCATCCTTGGGGAAAAAAAAGAAAGCAAATGGTAGTTACAAAAGCAAAGTAGAAAGTAAAGATCAAAATGAATGTCAGAAGAGACTCTGATTGACAAGAAATCAAAAGAAAGGGAATAAATGCTTAAATAAAAGAGATGAATAGAAAATTTTAAAGGGTAGCTCATGAAGACAAAGTAAAATATAATGAAATGTGGAAAGAACTGGAATAATAATATTTTTAAAACTACAACCCAACATAAAACCTTTTTTGGCATTTTTCAAGCTGACAGAACTGAAAAATAATTTCAAACTTCACATTGTCAGACTCAAGGATTTTTAAGAAAGATCTTGAATGATCCAGAAAGCATCAAAAGAAGATGGAGGCCTCCACAAGAAAAAGACTGGTAACACAATTACAAAATGGGCAAAAGACATGAGAAGAATTTTCACAGAGGAAGATATCTGAATGGCCAACAGACACATAAAGAAATGCTCAAAATCATTGGCAATAAGAGAGATGCAAGTCAAACCACAATGAGATACCATCTCCAGTAGCAGGGACAAAGTTTAACAGGACAGCAAGTAATAAATGTTGGAGAGGATTTGGTGAGATGGGAACTCTTAGACATTGTTGATGTGACTATACAATGGTACAACAACCCTGGAAGGGAGTTTGGCAATTCCTCAAAAAGCTGAACATAGAAGTTTCGTATGACCCAGTCATTCCACTGCTTAGAATATACCCCAGGAAAATGAGAGCTGAGGCACAAATGGAGATTTGTGCAACAAAGTTCATAGCAGCATTATTCATCATTGCAAGAACATAGAAACAACTCACATGTCCAACCATGATCAAATAGATTGAGAAGTTATGGAACATTCACACAAAGGAATACTATGCAGTACACTGGAGCAATAATTTTGTAAATATTACCTAACTTGGAAGGAACTGGAAAGCATTCTACTGAGTGAACCAACTTAGTCCTCTAAGAAAAAATACTGTATGAAACCATTATTGTAGAACAAACATGAGGATCCAAGGGGGTAAAAGATGGAAGCAGAGGGGTAAGGATGTGCGAGAGTGGGGAGAATTAATCATGGGGATGCACAATTTGATGGGAGGGGTTAGGAAAATTGGAACTGTGTGATAAACAATGTACTTGGATTTTGTAAATAAACTAGTATAATATAAAAAAACAAAAACAAAAACAAAAAAAACATACCCCACAACAAAAACAAAAAATAAAATGAAGGGAATACATAGAGTTACTGTACCAAAAAGAAGTGATCAACACGGAAACATTTCAGGAAGTACCATATGGAAATCAATGGCAAAAAAAAATAATTGCTCAAGAATTGATGGTATAGCAATTGACTTTTTTTTCAACAAACAGATGCAGCATTGGATGTGCTTACCAGTCTATCAGGAAATTTGGAAGACAGATGCCTGATCAACTTTGGTTTTTTGTTTTTAAATTTCTTTATTTTTCATTTCAATGAACATCTACAGAGATTTTGGAATTCCATTCATTCACTGTTGCACCCCTCTCCCCGCCCCCCCCCCCCCCCCCGCCATTTGCTCCTCTCCTTCAAACGCAAAAGAAAAACTCCCTCATTGGTACGCAATCCCCCACACACATCCCCAACCCCCAAATATAATCCACTCTGCAACCCTCATTCCATACTCTTACGATAAATATAATGCCCTAAAATATAAAATATTCTCTCCCCCAAAGACTTCAATGGCGTAAACATATTTCATCCAGTTTTTCTCAGGCCTGACCAACTTTGAAGAGTTCAGTAATTGTTTCCATTCCCAAGAAAAGTGCTTCAACAGAATGCAGAAATTAGCAAATAATATCACTAATATTACATGCAAGTAAAAACTTCTTGAAGATAATCCAAAAATGGTTGTAAAAGTATATCAACAGAGTGCTTCCAAAAGTTCAAGCTTGATCTAGAAGAGACTATGGTACTAAGGATATTATTGCTCATGTCATTGATTTGACTGACCTGAAAATATTATAAAGATGTCTATTTCTGCTTTATTGACTGTGCAAAGGCAATACTTCATGGTTTAAAAAAAAAGATGAATGTCAGGATTGTACCTTTTTTTCATACCTATTCAGTCTGTATGCTGAAGAAATCATTCATGAATCTAGATTTTTGAAGAAGAATGTGGCATCAGAATTGGAGGAATGCTCATCAACAACCTGCATTATAGA
The DNA here is from genome assembly GCF_000299155.1 of Elephantulus edwardii. Lineage (NCBI taxonomy): Eukaryota > Metazoa > Chordata > Mammalia > Macroscelidea > Macroscelididae > Elephantulus > Elephantulus edwardii. Next base: position 163,567 of record NW_006399846.1, on the reverse strand, counting down.
GATGACACAACTTTGCTGAAAGTGAGGAGGACCTGAGGCAGTTGTGGAAGATCAAAGACTAGTCAATGTAGAGACTAAGGTGTGCCTGATCAAAGCCATAGTCTTCGTAATTATTTATTATGCATCAGAGAGCTGGATCAAAGATGACAGAAGAATTGAGTTGTGGTGTTAGATAAGATTATTGAAAACACCATGGACTGCTAAGTCAATAAACAGGTCTGTCCTGGAGAGGGTGAAATGAGGCTGCTCCTTGGAGGCAAGGATTTTGAAGCTCCATCTAATATACTATGGATATGTTTCCAGGAGGGACCAGTCCTTGTAGAAGGACATCATGCTTGGAAGGGTGGAAAGACATCATAAGAGCGGAAGACCCTGGATGAGATGGATTGATTCAGTGACTAGAGTAATGGAGGTAAGTGTGTCCGAGGCAATAAAATTGGCTCAGGATAGAGTGGGGTTCTGAGCTTTTGTATGTAGGGTCATTAAGAGTCTCAAGCAACTCGACAGCACATAACAACAATAACACCAGGGAAATATCTTATATTGTGTAGTTCAATCTTATATATACTTCTAGAAAATGTAAACTAATATATTGTGATTAGAAGCCATGATTCCCTAGGGAACAGTTGAAATGGACTTATGGGGGATGAGTTTTCTTGATTGTATCAATTGTTCCATGGCTGTACACATACATAAAATCTAACAAAAGTGTACACTGTAGGTACACAGTGTTCATTGTGTATCAGTTACACTTAAAAGAAAGGCCACTTAAAAATCAGAGTGAGCAATTATTTCTTGAGGATTGTGCAAGGGAAAATATTGTGCAAGGAAAGACCTCTAATTAGTTCCAGCACAGAAGAGAAAGGCCCTCTATGAGGTGGATTGATTCAGTAACTGGGATAATTGGGATGGGAGTGTAAGAGACAGTGCGATTGGCACAGGATAGAGTGGAGTTTAGGGCTGTTGTACATAGGGTCGCTATGAGTCGCAAGCGACTTGACGGCACATAACAACAACAACAACAACATGGTAAAATCTGGATTTATGAAAAGTTTGGGAAGACCTAAAAGGAGGAGATAATTTAGTAAGAAATTTACATAATTTTTATTAGGCCTACGCATGGGAAATGAGATAAAGAAGAGGAATAATGAAAGAGAATGGTACCAGATTTGTGAAGTAAGAATTTTCTTTTTTTTTCTTTTTCTTTAATAATTTTAATGAGCATTTACGGAGATTTTGGATTTCCATTCATTCATTGCTGCACTTCTCTCCCCCCCAGCCCTCCCCCCCCCCCCCCCCCCCCCCCCCCCCCCCAGTTCGCTCCTCTCTTTCAAAAGTACAAGACTCTCCTTCCCTGGTACACAATCTCCCCGCGCCCCTCCCGCCTCCCCAAGTACATTCCACTATGCAACCTTAATTGTGGACTCGTGTGATAACCATAATACCCTATCATACATTGCTTTTAAATTATTCTCTCCCTCATCTGTTTCAGTGCAGTATACACAATTTATCCAGTTTTTCTCAGTCTGAAGTAAGAGTTTCTTAGTGGAGCCATTGTCCCCATGTATATATATATATATTGTATCCCATTTCTGAATGAAGTAATTAGCTTTGATAGAGTCACTTGCAATTTTCATAGTGAAATAATTTTCTTTGTAGTTGTGTTGGATATCTCTACATAAAAATTACAAGTATAGAGCATAACTTTGGTGTCAGGATTGGAGGAAGAGTCATCAACAACCTGTGTTATGCAGATGACAGAACCTTGCTTGCTGAAACGGAGGAAGGCCTAAAGCTTTTGCTGCAGAAAGTCAAGGACTGTAATCTGCAATATAGATTGCAGTTCAATATCAAGAAAACAAAAAAATTATTTAAAAGGAATATGTGATTAGTCATTACATGCACAACAACAGCTCAAAATAAGAGATACATCATTGTAAAGAGGACTGGGGAAAACAGGTAATTGACAATAAATGAATATTTTTTTAAAAAGTGAACTGAAGGAGGAGGAAGGGAGGAAGAGAGGGTGAAATGTATAACAATGAATGAATGAAAATCTAACTTCTCTGTAAGTGTTCACTTTTATTGCTATGTGTCATTTAGTCACCTGCAACTCATAGCTATCCTACATACAATAGCTCTAAAGCCTGCCCTGTTCTGAGCCAGTCACACTGACTCCAGCACACCTATCCCACTGCACTAGTCAATGTATCAATCCATCTCTTTTGAGGTCTTCCTCTCCTGCTCTGTCCCTCCACCCTTCCGAGCATGTTTTCCTTCTCCAAAGATCAGTCCCTCCTGGCTACATGCCCAAAGTATGTAAGAAAGAGTTTCAAAATCCTAGCCTTCAAGGAGAAACTTGGTTTCACTCTCTCCAAGACAGACTCATTAAAATGACAATTAAAATGAAATTTTATTTAAAAAAATCAGAAGTAACAAATATTCTTGCCAAGGGTCCATTGGCAGCACCATGATAGATAGAGAAGAGACTGAGATTGTTAATAGTTTCAACTTGCTCATTTCCACAATCAATGATCTTGGCACCAGCAGCCAGGAAATCAAAAGATAAATTGTATTAGGGAAATTTGCTTTCAGGTACCCCTCCAGAGTGGTAAAGAGCAACAATGTCAATGTAGAAACTAAGGTGTGCTGGATTGAAGCCATAGTCTTTGCAATTCCTTGCTATTGCATCAGTGAGCTGGCCAGTGATCAAAGATGACAGAAGAAGAATTGACGTCTTTGAGTTGGGTGCTGGATAAGACTATTGAACACACCGTGGACTGCCAAGAGAACAAACAGGTCTGTTCTGGAGAAGGTGAAATCAAGTTGGTCCTTGTATGCAAGAACTTTGAAGCTCCATCTCACATACTTTGGGCATGCTTCCAGGAGGGGCCAGTCCTTGGAGAAGGACATCATTTTTGGAAGGACAGCACAAAAGGGGAAGACCCTCGATGAGATGGATTAACTCAGTAAGTGAGGTAATGAGGGTAGGTGTGTCAGAGGCAGTACGATTGGCTCAGAATAAAGCAGGATTCAGAGCTACTGTGCATAGTGTCACTATGAATCAGAGTTGATTCGATGGCACCTAACAATAGAGCATGATTATAAAAATCAGGGAAGAAACTCATTCTTCTACCTAGCCAATGGAATCTATAGTATCTTCCTAATTTCACCAAAGTATTTGCAATACTGAGCAAACTTGAATTCACACTTTTTTCCCTACCAATTACTTTATAATCATGCACATTAATTGTTCCATCTTCTAGTTACTTTTGTAACATAATTCTAGGATTTCCATAGGTTTAAGTTCTTCACCTATTATTTCTCAGCCATATAGAAAGCTCTTGAGCCTTCAAATCTGACTTTATTTTCCCTCAAAGACCCCAGAGTGTAGTATGTTCTGATCTTTATTCTTTTGCGTTTATATTCCATTAACTGAATCTTGTGCATCCCCTTATTAATATGCTGGAGTTTTTTGTTGCTGTTGTTATGTGCTGTCGAGTTGCCTGTGACTCAGAGTGACCGTATGTACAACAGCCCTAAATCCTGCTCTATTCCATGCCAATCTTATTGTCTCCGACACCTGTCCCCATTGCCCCAGTCACTGAATCAATCCATCTCATCGAGAATCTTCCTCTCCTGTGCTGTCCCTCCAACCTCCCAAGCATGACATCTCTCTCCAAGGTCTGAACCCACCTTGCAACATGCCCAGAGTATGTCAGATGAAGCTTCAGAATCTTTGTCTCCAAGGAGCAATGTGGGCTTCACCCTCTCCAGGACGAACTTGTTTGTTTTCCTAGCAGTCCATGGTATTCTCAATACTCTTCTCCAGCACCACAGCTCAAAGGCCTCAATTCTCCTATCCTCCTCCGTCATTGTCCAGCTTTCTGAGGCATAGCAAGTAATTGAAAGACTATGGTCTGGATCAGACACACCTTAGTCTGCAGACTGAGATCGTTGCTCTTCTGTACTTTGGAAAGGTCTCTGACAGCAGACCTTCTGCTGTAGGGGATACATATTTCAAGTGAAATTATTTACATTGAACATTCCGTGTGTATTCTGGAATCATATGATATGCATTTATTGCATATAATTTATTGCAAGTTGTTTATGGACTTTGATTCTGTCCTAGTTTGATTTTTCCCCCAAATTCTAATAATTTACCTTCTGCTTTGTTCCTTGTGATGTAAGTAAAATTAAAGTAAATTATTCTCTATGAAGTCTTTATGACTCGCTTTGCTGTCTTGAGTATGTTTCCAGATCAGTGGGTGGGTGCCTCAGGGAGGGTCTTGCCTCCAACAAAAATTTATGGAAATAGAAGCCACACTATTTTCCCTTCACTGTGGGAAAACTTTGTTGTGGCCAAACTACCTAATAATGCAATTCTGTGATGTACCTAGATGTTCCTAGATCATAAAATGCTCTCTGCCTAAAAACTTTATGAATATTCCTAGCACATTTATCACTTACCCTTTAAGCCAGTCAAATTCTATGACACACTATGAACACACTGAAAGATGCTGACATATCAAGTAAGATGAGGACCAACAAGAGTGTGTATTTTTTTTTATGTACAGGTCAATAATCACGTTGATGAGAAAGCTTCAATAAAGTTATTTTAATGATCCCTCCCTGTGTAATATTAATAAATGTCATTGTACAAGTTTTTGGAGAGTAAACTAGATGACAGGACTGTGGGCCCAGATGAGAACCAAGATTTTTATTTTCAACGATTCCTGTTAGCTCAGTGGTGTAATTTTCTCCAGCAGTGAGTACAGACAGGAGAGGTAAACTGGATACAAAGCAGGATAAGACCAAAAAATCAGCTACACTGTCTTCATATGTCATTCATTCATAACTTCCTATTATTGTATAATGATTCATTTATTCTTACGGCTCCTAGATGCAATTATACCACAATCCTTCCAAGAAGAGGGTCACTTCCCATTCTTTCCATCTACTTTTTCTACATTTTACAATACCACTGTTTAAAGGATTGCTAGCCCCTGCAAAAAAATGTTTTCACAGAAATGCTGCAGATGACAAGTTGTTCTTGTACTCTTTAGTGTGGCAATTTCCAGAAACAGATGGTAATCATTGAACTGAAACAAAACTTAGGTGTCAGTGTTTTGAAAAAGAAGAGAAATAGATGTTTCAGAAGGAATTTCAAGTTGTTCAAATTGGGTTGTCTTATAAAGTAAAGAAAGGGAAGAGCACTCTAGAGCAGTTCTTGGAGAGATCTTTTGACTTCAGATCCGTAGAGCCCTTGTACATGTGTGTATAGAAGTATGAGATTGTCTAGAAGCAAGAAAGGATTCATTGATTCATGTAGTGCTTACTTTTTTGGGTTGTGTGTGTGTGTGTATGTGTGTTTAATTTAGGGAGAACTTAATAGAATCATAATTAACGTGAGTTTGACTTTCAGCTTCACTAAGTTAAACTGATAAAGAGGTAGAAAAGTAAAAAGTAAAAGTCCTGTCATTCTGCTATAGCATTTTAAAATCCATTCACATTACCTGCATCTTAAGAAAACATTTTCTTAAATCTACGCTCATATTTAAATGTCATAGTTAATACACAATAATCCCAAACCTAGATCCTATTGAAGGGAGCACAATTCAGTCTTCAGATATTCTCATTTTTCTCAGTATTAGCCATAATTTTTTATACCCTGCACAGTTAAAGGAATTTGCATAGACAATAAAGAACATTTGTTCTGATACCAGGTATTCTCTGCTTTCAGCCAGGATCCATCTTATATCAGCAATGATATCTCTGGTGCCACAGCCTCTTTTAAATGCAGCTTTAAACTTCTGCCTCTTCTCTATCAATGTTCTAGCTGTTTTGGGTGATCTTCAGCAATATTTTGCTTGCATATTGTATTTTTCTTCTTTTTTTATTTTTATACTGGTTTATTTTGCATGTGATATTAATGATATTGTTAGACAAATTCTGTTGGATCACCTTTTATGAGAATGGGAACAAATATGAATTTCTTCCAGACAGTCTGTCCAGGCAGCTTTCTCCCAAGACTGGTAAGCATATCCAGGATCCATTTGCTAGTTGAAACATGTCCATTGTATCACATGCTTTAATGTGACCTTATTTTTTTTTTTCCAATGCTTTCAGTAAAGTTTGAATTTCTTGCTTCCTTACCATTGACTTTATCATATGGTAATTCCAGAAATATTTCTATGTTGATCAATTCTTTTTGGCATAGTGACTCTTTGTATTTCTTCTATCCTCTCTTGTTGCTTTCCGGATTATTTGAGAAACCTAGACCAAGAAGCTGTTTTACAAACAGAACAAGGAAAGACTGCATGGTTTAAAATTAAGAAAGATGTATGTCAGGATTATATACTTGCTCCACATTTATTTATTCAATCTGCATGCTGAGTAAATATTTTGAGACGCTGGACTCTATGAAGAAGAATGTAGTATCAAGACTAGAAGAAAACTCATAAACATGAATTATGCAGATGACATAACCTTGCTTGCTGAAAGTGAGAAAGACTTGAAGCGCTTGCTGCAGAAGGTCAAGGACCACAGTCTTCAATATGGATTATATTTCAAATTCAAGAAAACAAAAATTCTCAATCTTGGACCAGTAGACAACATCATAATAGATGGAGAAAAGATTTAAATTGTCACTTATTTAATCTTATTTGTATCTACAATCAATACCCTCTGGCAGTCAGGAGATCAGGATTGCACTGGAAAATCTGCAGTCAGGACTTCTCTAAATTTTTGAGGAGCAATGTTGTCAGTTTGAAGATGGTGCCTGATTCAGTTCATAATCTTGAAAACATGAATTTCCATTCATTCACTCATTGTTGCACATTTTTCTTCTTGCCCACCCCTCCCCCCAGTTCTCTTTTCTCTTTGAAAAAAAATTTTTCTTTTCATTGTTATACAATTCCCCCAACCCAGTCCACTTTACTATGCAGCTCTTATTCTGGACTGTTGTTATGCAAATAATACCTAAAATCACTTACTGTGGATCTGAGAACTCCATAATGAAAAAGGATGACAAAAGAAGAATTGATGTCTTTGACCTTTGATCTAGAGAAGAGTATGAGTACTGCACAGCTCAGGAACTAAGAAAAGAACAAACTGACATGTTTTGGAGAAAGTGCAGCAAAATTGCTCCTTAGAGGCAAGGACAAAGAGACTAGACCTAACATATTTCTTATATTTGCTTGTCGTTGTTATGTGCTGTCGAGTCACTTGCGACTCACAGCGACGCTATGTACAACAGCCCTAAACCCTGCTCTGTCCTGTTCCAATCTCACTGTCTCTGACACTCCCATCCTGATAACACCAGTCACTGAATCCATCCACTTCATAGAGGGCCTTCCCCTCCTGCCCTATCCTTCTACCCGCCCAAGTATGATGTCCCTCTCCAAGGACTGGTCCCTCCTTACAACATGTCCAAAATTTGTTAGAGCCTCAGAATCCTTGCCTTCAAAGAGCCACCCGGTTTAACCCTTTCCAGGATGAATCTGTTTGTTTTCCTAGCAGTCCATGGTACTCTCAATACTCTTCTCCAGCACCACAGCTCAAAGGCATCAATTCTTCTTCTGTCCTCCTTGGTCATTGTCCAACTATCTGATGCATAACAAGTGATTGCAAAGACCATGGCCTTTATCAAATGCACCTTAGTCTCCAAAGAGACACCATTGCTCTTCAGTACTTTGGAGAGGTCCCTAACAGCAGACTTTCCCATGACAATGCAACTTTTCATTTCCTGGCTACTGGTGCCAAGAGCGTTGATTGTGGAGCCAAGCAAAGTAAAGCTGTGAACAATCTCAATCTCTTGACCATCCATCCTGATGCTGCCAATTGGTCCAGTGGTGAGAATCTTTGTCTTCTTGACATTGAGCCTCAATCCATATTGGAGGCTGCAGTCCTTGACCCTCTGCAGCAAGTGCCTCAGGTCCTCCTCAGTTTCAGCAAGCAGGGTTATGACATCTGCATGACGCAGATTGTTGATAGGTCTTCCACCAATCTTGACCCCACATTTCTCCTCATAGAGCCCAGTCTCCCAGATAATCTGTTCTGCATATAGGTTGAAAAGGTATGGAGATAGGACACATCCCTGGTGTATGCCCTTCCCAATTTTGAATCATGCAGTGTTCCCTTGCTCTGTTCTGATGACTGTCTCCTGGTCCAAGCATAGGTTTCACATTAGAACGATCAGGTGTTCTGAGATTCCCATTCTTCTCAGAGTCAGTCACAGTTTGTTATGATCCACACAGTCAAACATCTTTGCGTAGTCAATGAAACACAGATATACATTCCTCTGGTATTCCCTGATTTCAGCTAAGATCTATCTAACATTAGCTACAATATCCCTAGTACCACGAACCCTTCTAAACCCAGACTGGACCTCTGGCAGTTCTCTGCTGATGTGCTGTTCCAGTCAGTTTTGGATAATCTTCAGTAGAATCTTGCTTGCATGTGAAATCAAAGAGATTGTTCTATAGTTTCCACACTCTGTTGGGTAACCTTTCTTTGGGATGGGAACAAATATAGATCTCTTCCAGTTAGTTTGCCAAATCATTGATCTCCAGATTTCTTGGCACAACTTTGTGAGCATGTCTAGGGCAGCATCTGTTAGCTGAAATATGTCAATTGGTATACCATCTATTCCTGGGGCCTTATTTTTTGCCATTTCCTTCAAAGCAGCCTGAACTTCTTTCATCACCATAGGCTCTTGCTCATATATTGTTTCATGAAATTCTTCTGTGTCTGCCAATTCCTTTCGATACAGTGACTCAGTATATTCTTTCCATCTTCTTTTAATATTTCCTGGATCATTTAATATTCTGCCTAAAACATCCTTGGTTATAGCAACTCAAGGCTGAATTTGTTCTTCAGTTCCTTGAGCTTAAGAAGTGCTGAGCGAGTTTGGCTCTTTTGATTTTCTGACTCATCATGCTTAGAAAGATGAAAGGTCAGAGAAAGAGAGAAAGACACTTATTTAGATGCACTGACACAGTAACTACAGCAATGGGCTCAAGTATTTCAGAGATGATGAACATAGCATAGGACTGGACAAGGTTCAGATCGGTTGTTCCTAGCGTCACTCTGAGTCATATTTTTCTCAACAGCGCCTATCTAGTGCTTTGGCCTCTTCCAAATCCAGCCTGCACATCTGGCACCGTTGATGTGCTGTTAGTTGTTTTGGGACAACTTTCAGCAGGATCTTGCTTGCATGTTACATTAATGATATTGTTCAATAATTTCCACACTATGTTGGGTCACCTTTTTTTGGAATGGGAGCAAATATAGATCTCTTCAAGGCATTTGGCCTAGTGATTGTCCTCCAGATTTCTTGGCACAACTTGGTGAGAGCATCCAGGGCAGTATCTGTTTGTTGAAATATGTCAATTGTTATGCTGTAAATTCCTGGGGCACTGTACTGTGTGAATTCCTTCAGAGCAGCTTGAACTTCCTCCTTCTTCACTACAGGCTCTTTTTTAAGAAATATTTTTTTATTGATTTTCATATAATAATACCTTTCCAGTATGTTTCATTAACATACATTTTTATACAATCTTTCATTTACATTGTTTCATACCACCATTCATACACATTCTATTTTACATTATTTTTATACTAGTTTATTTACAAAATCCAAATACACTGTTTTTGAGAACAGAATTTTCCAATTTCCCCTCACATCCCCCCAATTGTACAATTCCATGGTTAATCCTCCCTCCCCCTCCTACACATCCTCATCCATCTGCTTCCACCCCACCCCTTTGGATCCTCATATTCATGCTATAATAATAGTTTTGTGCAGTATTTGTCCTTGTGGGACTGAGTTAGTTCACTCCACGAAATGCTTTCTAGTCCCTCTAGAGTTAGGTAATGATTTTCAAATACATTGTTTCTGTATGCTGTGTAGGATTTCATCATGTGAATTTGCCATAACATCTCAATTCATTTGATCGTGTTTAGACAAATGGGCTGTTTTCATATTCTTGTGATGGTGAATAATGCTGCTATGGACATTGGCTGGCAAGTCTCTGTTTGTGCCTCAGTTCTTATTTAATGTACCATGGACAGCTAAGAAAACAGGCTTCTCCTGGAGAGGGTTAAACCAGGCTGTTCCTTGGAGACAAGGATTCTGAGGCTTCGTCTGGCATACTTTAGACATTTTGCAAGGAGGGACCAGTTCTTGGAGAGGGACATCATACTTCAGACATTTTGCAAGGAGGGACCAGTTCTTGGAGAGGGACATCATGCTTGGGAGGGTGAAGAGACAGTGCAGGGGAAGAAGACCCTCTATGAGGTGGATTTATTCAGTGACTGGGGTAATCAGGGTGGATGTGTCAGAGACAGTGAGACTGGCACAGGATAGAACAGAGTTTAGGGCTGTTGTACATAGGGTTGCTATGAGGCTCAAGTGACTTGAAGGCACATAACAACAACAACAACAACGTATTCCAAGCAGTGGAATAGCTGGGTCAATGGAATGTCAATGATCAGCTTTTTGAGGAAATGCCAAACTGCCTTCCAGAGTGGTTGTACCATTTTACAATCCCACCAATAATGTATAAGAGTTCCTATCTCGCAACATCCTCTCCAACATTTATTACTTGCTGCCCTGTTAAACTTTGTCACTGCTACTGGAGTGAGACGATATTTCATTGTGGTTTTGATTTGCATCTCTTTTATTGCCAGTGATTTTGAGCATCTCTTCATGTATCTGCTAGCCACTCAAATATCTTCCTTTGTGAAAATTGTTTCCATGTCTTTTGTCCATTTTGTAATTGAGTTATCAGTCTTTTTCTTGTACCAGATGCTCTTGATAATACATTGTTCCATGATTTTATTTTATTTTTATTGGTCAGCCAATTTTTGATACAGTGCCTCTGTATATTCCTGCCATCTTATTTTAATGCTTCCTGGATTACTTCATATCTGCCCAAAGCATCCGTAAGTATTGCAACTCGAGACTTGAATGTGTTCTTCAGTTCCTTCAGCTTAAGAATCACTGAGCAAGTGTGGCCCTTTTTTTGCAGACTGAGGGTAAAGTAATTTTATAATTATTAATAATGAGACAGACAGCCAGGAACAAGATAGATCAGAGAGCATAAAACAAGGGGCCAGCAGTGCTCTTTCCAGCTTCCCTGTATCTTTATTGAAAATTATCAGGAAGCAAATCACAAAGAGAATTCAATACAAATGAAGTCAAGCTCTTTCTATGGAAAACCTTCTGCTTGACTCAGGAGGGAGGGGTTAGCAAATGCAAGAATGTGGTAAACCCTTAAGGATTGCCTTAGTGACTCAGGGTGAACTCTAGCTTGTACCTCACTTCCCCCACATCCTGATATAGCATTCAGTTTATTACAAATTATTTAGTGTTGGCTTCCCATACCTTTTGACTTTCTGATTTCAGCTATTGACACATTTCATTATAATACTTTGCTTTTTCTTCCTACGCTTCCCTTTGAAAGCTGTTCTAATAAGGAATTTATAGGCAATGTTAACCAGATCTTGGCTGAAAGCAGAGAGAGAGTACAAGAGGATTGTCTGTGTTTCATTGACTATGCAAAGGCATTTGACTGAGTGGATCACAACAAACTGTGGCTAACTCTGAGAAGGATGGAATTCCAAAATACTTGATTTTCTTGATGTGAAATCTATACTTACACCAGGAAGCAGTCACAGAACAGAGCAAGAAAACATTGTATGGTTCAAAATCAGGAAAGATGTAATGCCAAGGATGCATCCCATCTCCATATCTTTTCAATCTATAGGAGCAGCATATCCTGGAGGCTGGGCTCAAGAGAAGGAATGTGGCAAGATGATTGGTGGAAGACTCAACAACAATCTGTGTAATGCAGATGACACAACTTTCCTTACCAAAAGGAGAAATACCTGAGGCGTTTGCTGCACAAATTTAAGAACTGCAGCCTTTAATATGGATTGAAGCTCAACATCAAGAAAACAAAGATTCTCACCCCTGGGCTGATTGGCAGCATCATGATAGATGGTGAAGAGATTGAGATTGTTAACAGCTTCAGCTTGCTTGGCTCCACAATCAACACTCTTGGTACCAGCTGTCAGGAAATAAAAAAAATTAATTTCATTGGTAAAATCTGTTGTCATGGATCTCTCCTGAGTACCAAAGAGCAATGATGTCCCTCTGGAGACTAAGATGTGCCTGATCCAGGCCAAGGTCTTTATAATTACTTGCTATTCATCAGAAAGCTGAATAATGACTAAGGGTGATAAAAGAATTGATGCCTTTGAGTTGTGGTGCTGGAGAAGTGTGCTGAATATTCCATGGATTGCTGGGAGAACAAACAGGTTCATCCTAGAGAGGATAAAACCTGGCTGCTTCTTCAAGGGAACAATTCTGAAGCTTTGTCTGACATGTTTTGGACATGTTGCAAGGAGGGACAAGTCCTTAGAAAGGGACATCATACTTGGAAGGGTGGAGGGACAGTGCAATAAAAAAAGACCCTGGATAAAATGGATTGACTCAATGACTTGGGTAATGGGGCTAGATGTGTCAAGGAAAATGAGGTTGGCTCAGGATAGAGCAGGGTTCAGAGCTGTTGTACATAGGGTCACTATGAGTCAACAGTTACTCAGTGGTACATAACAACAACAACAACATCAACGAGAACTTTGATGCTGTAGTAGGTAAGGAGTTGTACTCCCAACCCAAATGAAGGTGGTTCAAATCCACTAGCTATTATGGGGAAGAAAGATGTACATTCTCTCCCATGGACTTCACAGCCTCTGAAAACTCACTAGAGAGTCAGCTATGAGTCAATTCTGACTTAATGGCACATTATAACAACAGAGTTGGATTAATATTGTATTTTATAAGATTTTGCCTGTCTTTACTTTTAATTTAGAAAACTGATTCAATAGATTTGTATTTACATTGTCTCATGTACATAATGGACCAAGAGGCTACTGTACGAACAGAACAAAGGAACATTACATGGTTTAAAATTAAGAAGAGCATGAGTTAGAGTTGTATCCTTTCTCCATACTTATTCAATCTGTATTCTGAGAAAATTATTCAAAAATCTGGACTATATAAAGAAGAATTAGGCCTGGAGGAAAACTCATCAAGAATTTATGTTATGCAGATGTCATAATCTTGCTTAATGAAAGTGAGTAGATAGAAGTCGAAGCACTTACTGTAGAAGATCAAAGAACATAGCCTTCAATATAGATTGCATGGCAAATATACAAAAATAGAAATATTCTCACCACAAGACCTTTAGGTAACATGATAAATGGAGAAAAGAAAAACTGTAATTACTTCATCTTTCTTATATTTAAAATCAATAGAGTTCGTACCAGCAATAGGGAGACTTATTCCACTGTGTAAATCTGTAGTTAGGGACCTCTCCAAAGTGTTAAGAATCAATGATGTCAATGCTCAAGTTTTTGGTTTTTGGGTGTTTTTTTCTCATTAAGACAAATATTGTATAAGACCATTAATTGTAAAAATAGAAAGATAATCAGTAAAATGTTTATGGAGGTTCAAAAGGCTTGGAGCACAGGGGTGAAGATGGATGTGGGAAAATCACAGGCCTGCACAATTTGGAGAGTTCAGTTTTTAAAAAATGCTCATTCATTCTTTCATAATTTTCTCCCTCCACCCGCCCCCCCCCATCCAGTCTACTTTACAAATCACCTCTAATTCTGGACTGTTGTCATACAAATAATGTTTAATCATATGTTCCTTTTAAACAAATCTTTCCTTCATCTGTTTCAGTGCAGTGTTCATTATCTAGCTCCTAATTTTTTTCAAACCCCCTCCCCAATGTCAGTTCTGCTTTATTATAGTAGTGTGATGCAGTATTTGTCCTTTTGTGACTGAGATATTTCACTCAGCATAATGTCCTATGGGGTCACTCATGTTGTATAATGTTTTACAAGGTCCTTGTTTTTCAGTGCTGCATAGTATTCCATTGTGTGGCTATACCATAGTTTTTCTATCCATTCATTTATTAATGGGCACTTGGGTTGCTTCCATCTCTTTGCTGTTGTGCAACAATAAACACGAACGTGCATATGTCTGCTTGGGTGGCAGCTTTGATTTCTTTAAGGCATATTTCTAGTAGTGGAATTGCTGGATCAAATGATATTTTTATTTCCAACTTTTTTCAAAAGACTTTCATAGTGGTTGCACCATTTTACACTCCCACCAGCAATGAATAAGGATTCCAATCTCACCACAATCTTGCTAGCATTTGTTGTTTGCTGCTCTGCTGAACTTCATTATTGTTGCTGGGGAGAGATGATATCTCACAGGTGGATTGAGCTTTTGGTTTCTTTTCTTTTTTTGTATCTTGTCTTTACTATCTACACGCTGTGGAGTAATGATGTTACACCATTTAAAGTAAGCAAAATATTTTCTCTTATTGCTTGCAGAAAAAAAGAGTAATAAATGATGTAGCAATCAAACATATTCTTACTATATAGTTCCAAACATAATATGTAAAATCTGTGTTCATCCTTGTAAAATTACTTACAGACGTCAGCATGTAGATAAGTGCTTTCATAAATGATTATTTTTTTTAGGATGAATATATTCTTCTTCCCTTTTTGTAAAGCAGCTGTTCAAAAAAACCAGGAACATTGCACCCCATTACTTGCTGAAAACCTCAGCCTTTTATATCCACAATAAGGAGTACAAAATGTACACAGTATTATTTGTTCCTCCATGTGTTTATTATTAAGTATTTATGTTAGATATTTCAGAATTCACTCAAAGGCATACATATCTCAAAGAAATAACTAGAAAACTCTGCAAAGGTACATACTTTGTTTATTTTGACAGTGAGTTTAGATTTTTTTAAAAAATTCCAATCCAATTATATCTTCAATAACAGGAGAAAGTTTTAAATAAAGTAGAAAACATTTGCTCAATGGAATATTATTAAATTCTTTAAAATGACAATGTAGATCTCTATAACATAGGAATAAGGAAAGCTACATCATCTATAGAACTTTATGGTAAAATGTGATTGTATTCCATAAAAAACTAAAAATATTCATAGCTTCTTCATCTATATATTACATATATGCACATAGTAAAAGGTCTGAAGAGATAAAACTAAATTCTAATTAAGCTATTCGATCATAAATATATGACTACATTCTACTATGTAAATGGTAAAGTTAAAAAATTCTAAAACATCATATAGCTTCCTCCTTAAGTACCATAACTTACTTGTATATTCACTCATTTAGTTAGCAAATAAAAACTTAACACTAATCTTCGGATTGTTGTTGTGTAATGGATGGTGAAGAGATTGAGATTGTACACAGCTTTAGTTTGCTTGGCTCCATAGTCAACAGTCTTGACACCAGCAGCCAGGAAATTAAAAGGCGCA
>NW_006399846.1:137581-144237 GCF_000299155.1 Elephantulus edwardii | reverse complement strand
CAGTGCGATTGGCCCAGGACAGAGCGGAGTTTAGGGCTGTTGTACATAGGGTCGCTATGAGTTGCAGGCGACTCGACGGCACATAACAACAACAACAACATAGTTGAAACAGGAAGCAATCTTCAGATCAAAGCAAAGAAATCCTGTATGATTCAAAACCAGGAAAGAAGTGTGTCAGGGATGTGTCTTGTCTCCATACCTTTTCAATCTACATGTAGAACAGATCATTTGGGAGGCTGGACTCTATGAGGGGAAATGTGGCATCAGAATTGAAGAAAGAGTTATCAACAAACTATGTTATGCAGATGACACAACTTTGCTTACCAAAACTGAGGAGTACCTGAATTCTTTGCATCAGAAGGTCAAGGACTGCAGTTTTCAATCTGAATTGCAGTTCAACAAGAAGGAAACAAAGATCACACCACTAGGCCAATTGGCAGTACCATGATAGGTGAAGAAGAGATTGAGATTGTTAACAGTTTCAGCTTGCTTGGTTCCACAATCAACATTCTTGACACCAGCTGTTGGGAAATAAAAAAAACAAATTTTATTGGGGAAATCTGCTTTAAGGGACTTCTTTAGAATGCCAATCCAGGCCATAGTCTTTGCAATTACTTTGCAATTACATCATAGAGCTGGACAGTGTATAAAGAAAACAGAGCAAGAATCAATGCCTTTCAGCTGTAGTGATGGAGAAGAAATTATACCATGGACTGCCAAGAGAACAAACAGATCTTCCCTAGAGAGGATGAAACCATATTGTTCACTGGAAGCAAGAATTTTGAATCTCTGTTTCACCTACTTTGGGCATGTGGCCAGGAGAGACCAGTCCTTGGAGAAAGATACTATTATTGGAAGAGTGGAGGCACATCTTACACAAGAGAGGAAGACCCAGGATGAGATGGATTGATATAGTAACTATAGTAATGGAGGTAGATCTGTAAGAGAGTGAGATTAGCTCGTGATAAGGCAGAGTTCAGAGGTATTGTGCATAAGGGTCGCTATGAGTTGTGATCAACTCAATGGCACATAGCAACAACAAAAATAAGATGCATATTTATAGGTATCACATACCTATTTATAGATAGATACGTAAGAAAACTGATAATTCTAACTAAGTATGACAAGCTTTTTTGTTTCGGTGTACATGGGTACTTTGAGAACAGGGATAAACAGCATCTATCTTAACATAAAGAAGCTGTGGTGGCCAAGTGGGTAGGGAGTTGTTCTGCCAGTTCCAAAGCAACTGGTTCAAATTCACCAACTGCTCTGCAGAAGAAAACTGAACATTCATTCAATTCATAGCCTCTAAGAGGCCATCTGTGAGTCGGTTCTGACACAACAGCAGTGAGAAAGAGATCTAATCAATCCATTGTTATCAAGTAGAATCAGCCCATAACCAACCCTCCATTGGATTTTCAAGGCTATAAATCACACTAGAAAAGATTGTCCATCTTTCACCCTGGGAGTTATATGTAGATTTGAATTTCAAGAGAGACACAATTTTTGGATTAGCAGTAAACCCTCTACTCCATCAGAGCTCTCCCTATTAACATAAAGGGGCCAAGAAAGTTCTTCCTTCTGTGAAATCTGAGACTGTATAAAAAATAAGCAGTAGAGAAATCATGGTACATTCACACAATGAAATATTACACAATATTGAACTTGCAAAACACTGTATAGGATAAGTGAATCTGGATGACATTCTCCTAAGTGAAATATCTCAGTCACAAAAGGATAAATATTGCATATGGCCACTATTATAATAATAGGATCAATGCAAGGGAGGTAAAGAAATAATGCACAATATACTGGAATGGGTGAAAGGAAGGAAGCCAAAAGGAATAAATGGTTACAATTTATGTGTACAACAATTAACAGCCTGAAACAAGACAAGTATTCCAAAGTGAATTGGGAGAGAGGGAGAGAACAAAAAATGTTCAATTCAATCTATTTGTGAACTTTCACTAAATTTTTTTAAATGGATTACAAACATAAAGGAAGCAGTAAGGGCAGGACATAATTCAGTCAGGAAAAAAGTCTATGACATAGGCTTTCATTCATGTGAAAATATGATACATATCAAGAATGTGGAAGTTTGCAAATAAAATTTATTTACAGATTTTAGAAGAATTCCTACCAGGCAGTTAAGGAAGCAAAAACAAGAAACTAATTGACTTTCTGTGGAAGATGATGAAGATTTCATGAAAAAGATTAGTCAAAGAAATAATTACCATATTTAAAGAAGGAAAAAATAACTCAAAAGACAATGTGGAGAATAAACAAATGAGGAACAATATAGAAAGCAGATAAAGTATGCAGATATATTGCTTTCTAAATTATGATGAGGTCAACTGATATAAAATGTGCAGAAAACCTAGTTCCTGTACCAAGAATTTATGAAACTCTTCAATGGATGTTACATGTTCTGGTTATGTCCCAAACTTCCTCTCCTAGCTTCTCTGGTTTTATCATAATATGATCCTTAATAAAGATTTAGAGAAATTATTAAGGAAACAGGATGAAATAGAAAACTTAAATATTAGCTGAAGTTTGACTTTGAGTCTATTAATCTTTCCTACCAAAATTTCTATCCTGGTCCATTACAAGGAGATTTAAGTGGAAATCTCTCTATCTAGCCCCAAACTACTTTCATGTTTTTTGAACTTGCTTCTTCTCAAATTAGTGGTCTCTTTCTAATAATACTTGTTTCCTTGATCCTTCAGAAAAATCTGTTCTCATTTAATCAAATAACAACCTTTGACAACAAATGAAAATAATTCTTTTGCTTTATTTGAAGAAATTATTCTATTAATTTTTAGAGGAAAATTATTATGTTCTTACAAGCAAACAAAAATTCCTAAATGATAATTTCTGAACTTCTGAGGATGTTGCTATACTTATACATAGTTTTAAAATAACTTTTCCTGTATATTCTATCCAAGTAATTTTTTTTTTAATTTTGGTGGAAGTTTACAGAGACAGGATTTCCATTCATACGTTGTTGCACACTTTCCTCCTTACTCACCCTTCCCCCCAGTTAGCGGTTCTCTTTGAAGAAAAAAAAATTTCTTATTGTTATACAATCCTCTCCCCACCCCAAATCCACTTTACTATGCAGCTCTTATTCTGGAATCTTGTCATAAAAATAATACCTAATCATATATTCCTCCTAAAGAGTTCTCTCCTTCATCTGTTTCAATGCTGTTGTTGTTGTTGTATATTCCTCCTAAAGAGTTCTCTCCTTCATCTGTTTCAATGCAGTATACATTATTTATCCTCTCTTTTCTCAACGTTGCCCCAACCCCATGTCAGATCCATTTTACGAAACTGGCATTATGCAGTATTTGTCCTTCTGCGACTCAGCTATTCACTCAGCATAATGTCCTCCAGAGTCACCAATTTTGTATATTTCATGAGTTCCTTGTTTTCCAATGAAGCGTAGTATTCCATTGTATGAATGTACCACAGTTTTTCTACCCATTCATTTGTTGATGGGCACTTGGGTGGTTTACAGCTCTTTGCTATTGTGAACAAAGCACCAATAAACATGGGTGTGCATATATATGATTGGCTGGCAGTTCTGATTTCTTTAGAGTATATTCCCAGTAGTGGAATTGCTGAGTCAAATGATATTTCTATTTGCAACTTTTTGAGAAAGTGTCATACTGCCTTCCATAGTGGTTGCACCATTTTACACTCCCACCAACAGTGAATAAGGGTTCTAGCTTCTCCATAACCTCACCAGCATTTGTTGTTTGCTGCTCTCTTGAATTTTGCTATTCTTACTGTGGTGAGATGATACCTAATAGTTGTTTTGATTTACATCTTAGAGCTAGGGATTTTGAACATATCTTCATGTGTTTATTTGCCATCTGAATGTCTTTTTTGGTGAAGTGTCTATTCATACACTGCCCGTTTTTCAATTGGGTTGTTTACATTTGTCTTATTGTGGTTTTCAAGTATTTTATAAATTCTAGATATAAGTCCCTTATCAGATATATCATTATCAAATATTTTTTCTCCAGTCTGTGGCTTCCTTTTTGACCCTGTTGGAGAAGACTTTGGATGTGCGTAGGGATTTGATTCTTAGAGGGTACCATTCATCTGTGTTATCTTATCTGGGTTGTAGGCTTTTCAGGATGCTTAGAAGACTGTTTATGCTGTGGATTAGGGCTTCTAGAGTTCTTCCAAATTTTCTTTAATGAAGTTTATAGTCCTTGATTTTAGTTTTGGTCTTTGATCCACTTTGAGTTGGTTGTTGTGTATGGTGTGAGGTATGGCAATTGCTTAAGTTTTCTACAGACAGTTTTCCAATTTTGCCAACACCATTTGTTAAAAAGGCTGTAATTTCCCCACTAAACTGATTTCATCTCCTTGTCAAAAATCAGTTGTCCATAGATATATGGGCTGATTTCTGGGTTCTCAATTCTATTCCATTGATCTATGTGTCTGTCATTGTATAATACCACACTATCTTGACCACCATGGCAGTGTAGTAGGATTTGAAATCAGGGAATGTGATGGTTCCTACCTTTTTTTCTCCTTTAAAAGAGTGCTTTGCTTATTCAGGGTCTCTTTCTATTCCAAATGAGATTGGATATTGCCTTTTCCATCTCGTTGAAAAATGGAATTGGTATTTGTATTGGGATTGCATTGAACATGTAAATTGCCTTTGGTTGTATTGTCATTTTCACAATATTGAGTCTTCCTATCCAAGAGCAAGCAAGGTACACACTTCCATTTTTCCAGGTCTCTTTTTGTTTCTTGTAGTAATGTTTTGTAATTTTCTTTGAATAGATCCTTTGTGTTTCTGATTAGATTTACTCCTAAGTATTTAATTTTGAGATTAGCTATTGTGATGGGTATTGTTTTTCTTAGCTCTAGTTCTGTATTTTCTTAGTCGCTGTAGATGACTCCACTGTAGAAAAATCCAATAGATTTTTGTACATTGATCTTGTTTCCTGCCACTTTGCTGAATTGGTCAACTATGTCCAATAGTTTTCTTGCTGAGTTGTTAGGGTTTTCTAAGTATCCTATCATGCCATCTGTATAGAGAGATAATTTTACCTCCTTTTTGCCAATTTGGATACCTTTTATTTTCTTCTTGTCTTATTGCTATTGCTAAGACTTCCAATACAATATTGAACAGGAGAGGTGATAGTGGGCATCTTTTCTTAGTTCTTATTCTCAAAGGGAATGCCTTTAATCTCTCTGCATTAAGAATAATGTTGGTTCTTGGGTTTGTGTATATACTTTTATCGTATTGAGGAAGTTCCCCTCTAATCCTATTTTGTTGAGTGTTTTAATCAGGAAAAGGTGTTGGATTTTGTCAAAGACATTTTCTGCATTAATTGATAGGATCACGTGGTTCTTGTTTTTTACTTTGTTAATACGATGAATTACACTGATTGTTTTTCTTATGTTGAACCATTCTTGCATTTCTGTTATGAATTCCACTTGGTCACGGTGAATTATATTTTTGATGTATCATTGTATTCTATTGACCAGGATTTTATTCAGGAATTTTGCATCTATGTTTATGAGAGATACTGGCATATAGTTTTCTATTTTAGTGGTATCCTTTTCTGGTTTTGGTATCAAGGATATGTTTGCTTCATAGAGTGAGTCTGGGAGCATTCCATCTTTTTCTATTTTTTGAAATAATTTATGTAGAATTGGTGACAATTCTTCTCTGAATGTTTGATAAAATTCACTTGTAAAACCATCTGGTCAGCACTTTTTTGGCCAGAAGTCATTTTATTACCTTTTCATTTTCTTCTTTTATAATGGCTCTGTGCAGGTGTTCAATTTTTGTTTGTGTCAGTTTAGGTAGGTTGTGATTTTCTAAGTATTTGTCCATTTCCTCTAGATTTTCATATTTTTTTGAGTACAGTTTTTCATATTATTCCATTGTTAGCTTTTTTATTTTAGTTGGTTCTGTTGTGATGGTGTCTGTTTCATCTCTATTTGAATTAATTGTGTCTTTTCCTTCTTTTCCTTTGTCAGTTTTGCTAGTGGTTTCTTGTTTTAATTGACATTTTCAAAGAACCAACTCCTAATTTTGTTGATGGTTTCGATTGTTTTCCTGTTATTATTTCATTTATTTCTACCTGAATGTTTATAATTTCTGGTTTTTTTAGATGGTGTCAGGTTTTCTTACTGTTCTATTTAAATTTGTTGGAGATGTTGGGTTAGGGTAAATGGTCATTTTTTTCCTGCCTTTTTTTATGTTTGCTTTTTGCTATAAAGTAACCTCTGATTATTGCTCTGGCTGTTTCTCAAAGGTTTTGGTTAAGTTGTGTTTTCATTGTCATTTGTTTCAAGAAACTTTTTAATTTCAGCTTTTATTTCTTCTAGTACCCATTCATATTCTAGCAAGGTGTTGTTCAACTTCTAATTGCCTGTTTTTTTCCTCCTTTATTATCTTATTATTAATTTCTAATTTTGTAGCATTGTGGTCTGAAAATATGTTCTTTTTTTACTTTTTTTCCCTTCAATTATATTTTATTAATTTTCATAAACATTTACAGAGATTTTGGGTTTCCATTCATTCACCGCTGCACCATTCTCTCTACCCTCCTCCCAGTTTGTTCTTGTCCAAATGCCACAGTGCTTGTCAAAGTCAGTTCTGATTAATCTTCTTTGTCAGTGTG
>NW_006399846.1:131068-136206 GCF_000299155.1 Elephantulus edwardii | reverse complement strand
ATCAGATAAAGGACTTATATCCAGAATTTATGAAATACTTGAGCACCACAACAAGATAAAGGTAAATAATCCAATAGAAAAATGGGCACAGGATATGAAAATATGTTCTGTATAATTTCTATGTTTTTTAATTCATTGATGCATGCCTTGTGGCCCAATACGTGATCTATTCTCAAGAACATTCTATGCACATTAGAAAAGAATGTATACTTTACTTTTTTGTGGTGCACTGACCTATAAATATCTTTGAGATCAAATTGGTTTATTGTGTGGCTTAATTCTTCAGCATCTTTGTTGAGTTTCTTTCTGGTAATTGTATCTTTTCTTGAGAGCTGTATATTGAAGTCTCTAACTACTATAGTAGTGTTGTCTATTTCCTTTTTCAGTTTTGTTAATGTTTGTTTTATATATTTTGTAGGTCTATCATTTGGTGCATAGATATTTATTATTGTTATGTCTTCATGTTATATTGATCCTTTAAGCATTATGTAGTAACCTTCCTTGTTCTTTGTGATGGTTTTTGCATTGAAATTTATTTTAATAGAGATTAATATTACTACCTTTGCCTTTTTTTTCCCTGGTTGGCATTTGCTTGGTATATATTTTTTCCTCACCCTTTTATTTTTAGTCTTTCTTTATCTTCATTTTTCTTGGTTGACAGTTGTGTTCTTGCAGTATTCAATAAATGTCATTCCACTGTCTTCTTGCTTGCATCATTTCTACTTAGAAATTTGCACTTAATTTTATTTGCTCTCTCTTACAGGTTACTCTTGGTTTCTCATTTTCTGCTTTCAGAATTTTCTCCTTATTTTAGGTTCTGGAAAATTTGACTATGATATGCCTTGATGTTTTTCTTTTGGGTTCTATTCTATATGGTATTCTCTCAGCTTGGTGGGTTTTTTTAAAACTTTTTTATGAATGTGCTGAATTATTAGATAGATAGAATACATATTCTCTCATTCTTCACTTTGCCTGGGAAGTTTTCTTGTAGTAGTACTTCCACAACTTTTTTGGTGCCTTTACTTTCTCTTTTCTGTTCTGGGATTCCAATGATGCACATGTTATTTCTCTTGATGGTGTTCCACATTATATTCTTAGGTTTTCTTCTTTATCCTTCCTTTTTGGTTCTGTTTTTTCGTAGGAGTTCAGTGGTGACAATTTTATCTTCTATTTCACTGATTCTGTGTTCTATCTCTTCAACTCTGTTCATGTGTGACTCCATCATGTTGACAACATCTGATACATTAAACCTCATATTGTGGATTGTGATTTCTTATTTTTCCAGAGCCTCTAGTATCTCATTTGTTTTATCTGCATTGTTTTGAATTTTTTTAAGCACCTCTTGGTTTTTGCTTGCAGTGTCGTGTAATTCTTCAAGTTTGTCTTTCCATTATTGAAACTAGTCAATCATTGTTCTTTTACATTCTGTGTCAGAAAGTTCTATCAGACTTTCTGGCTTCAGGGGATCCATTGATACTTTGTCACTTTTGAGGGGGTGACATCTTGCTTTGTGCTTGTGTAGGTTGTGAGGTAACCTTCTTCTTTTGTGATATTGCTGTGGTAGAGTTTTTCATGCCTGAGGGGCTGATAGGTTTTTGATCTAAAGTCACTGTGTAGAGGTGGGCAGAGCATAGAGGTAGGTGAAGCATGTAGGTGGATAGAAGGCTCAGGATGCTGGTGGCATTCACAGAGTGTGGAGGCACGCATGGAGCTTGGAGGTAGGTGGCAGGCATGGAATGTGAAGGTGGGTGCAAGGGCTGGGTGCCTGGCATTGTTGCAGGTGATGGTGTCAGGTGCAGGTATTGGAGGTGCCTGGCATGCACACAGATACACTGAGCTAATAGGCAACATCACAGTAGATGGAGAAAAGATTGATGTTGTCAACAATTTCATCTTTCTTGGATCCAAAATCAACACTCTGGGTATAATCAAGAATTCAGAAGACATGTTGTACTGGGAAAATCTGCTCTCAACAATCTCTCCAAAGCACTAAAGAACAATGATATTAGCTTAAAGACTAAGGTGTGCCTGAATAAAATCCTGGTATTTTCAACCACTGGGCCAATTGGCGGCATCAGTATGGATGGTGAAGAGATTGAGATTGTTCACAGCTTTAGTTTTCTTGCTCTTGGCACCAGTAGCCAGGAAATTAAGACATATTTCCATGGAAAGTCTGCTATTAGGGACCTCTCCAAAGTACTGAAGAGCAATGGTATCTCTCTGGAGACTAAGATGCATCTAATACAGGCCATGGTCTTTGCAATCACTTATTATGCATCAGAGAGTTGGACAATAACTAAGGAGGATAGAAGGAGAATTGATGCCTTTGAGCTTTGGTGCTGGAGAAGGGTATTGAGGGTACCATGGACTTCTAGGAAAATGAACAGATTCATCCTACAAAGGGTTAAACCAAGCAGCTTCTTGGAGGCAAGGATTCTGAAGCTCTGTCTAACATATTTTTGACATGTTGTAAGGAGGAACCAGTCCTTGGAGAGCGACAGCATACTTGGTAGGGTGGAGGGACAGCGCAGGAGGGTAAGGCCTTCTATGAGGTGGATTGATTTAGTGACTGGGGTAATCGGGATGGGTGTATCAGAGACAGTGCGATTGGCACAGGACAGAGCAGAGTTTAGGGCTGTTGTACATAGGGTCACTATGAGTCGCAAGTGACTCAACAGCACATAACAACAGCAACAACAACAATTTTCAGTTACTTAGTTTTCCTCTGAAAGTTGCACAATGAATAAAAATGATAGAAGAATCTTAGCCTCTGAGTTGTGTTGGAGAAGAGAATTCAATATATCATAGACATAGACACAGACACAGACACAGACACAGACACAGACACAGACACAGACATAGACATAGACATAGACATAGACATAGAAAAAACCCCCCACAGATTTGATTTCTAGAAACTGTTTTTCCTGTATCCCAGAGATTTTGGAAAATTGTGTTTCATTCTCATTTGTTTCAAGAACATTTTTATTTATTCTATTACTCAACAATAATGTTCAAACAGGATTTTATTTAGCTTCCAAGTGCATAAATTTTTATCCTTTATCCTCTTGTTGTTGATTTCTAATTGCATTGCATTGTGGACTGAGAAAATGTTTTCTAGAATTTAAACATTTATTTTCATTTATTGAGGCTTGGTTTTGTGACCTATTCTGAAAATGTTCCGTATGTACTGGAGAAGAATGAATATTAAACTATTTTATGGTGCATTATCCTATATGTGTCTTTAGGGTCTAGTTGGTTAGTCATTTAGTTTAGTTCTGCATATTTGTTGAGTTTCTTTTTAATAGTATTATCTTTCAATGTAAGTGATATGCTGGAGTCTCTAATTATAGTGGTGATGATACTATGATCATGATGATGATGTCTACTTCTTTTGTCAAGTCTGCTAATATTTGTGGTGTAAATTTTGAAGTTTTATAATTTGGGTGTTTATTATGGTTATGTCCTCTTATTCTATTGACCTTTCAAGCATTAGATAGTGTTTTTTTCTTTTCATCTTGTTGATTTTTATTCTGAAGTCTATTTTATCCGGTTTTAATATTGCCATTCCTGCTTTTCTTCGTAGCCATAGTTGGGTTTTTTTTTTTAAATCCAACACATACTATGCTTTTTCTCTTTATTGATGAATTTATATCATTCACTTTCAGTGTGATTATCAAAAGATAAGGCTTCAATGCTATCATTTTGTTAGGTTCTTTTTTGTTTTGTTGCTGATTACTTTGATTCATTAACTTTTCTGTGATGTCTTTCTGCTAAGGACTTCTTTTAGTATTTCTTACAACATTGATCATATTTTCATAAACAGGCTTAGTTTTTACTTTTCTTTAATACTCTGATCTCTCCATTGTATTTGATCGACAGTTTTACTGGGTACAAGATTCATGGCTGGCAATTGTTTACTCTGAATGTTTTGTATATGCCAATCCACTGTCTTCTTGTTCACTTGCTTTCTGCTTAGTAACTGATATATAATCTTATTTGCTCTCCTTTATCTGTTACTTTTATTTCTGCCCCCCCCCCCAGCTGCTTTCAGAATTGTCTCCTTGTGTTTGATTATGGAGAATGTAACTACTTTATACCTTGACATTTTTCTTTTGAGATTTATTTTATTTGGGGTTTTCTCAGCTCCTTGCTTGCTTGGCTCAACAATCAACACCCTTGGTACTAGCAATTAAGAAATCAGGAGATGTATTTCATTGGGAAAGTCTGCAGTCAGGGATCTCTCCAAGTTATTGAAGAACAATGATATTAGTTTGAGGACTTAGATGCATCTGATTTAGGCCATGGCCTTTCTAATAACTTGTTATGCATCTGAAAGCCAAACATTGAATAAGGATGACAGAAGAATTGATGCCTTAAACTGTGGTGCTGGAGAAAAATACTAAATATGCCATAGATTGCCAAAAGAACAAATATATCTTGGAGAAAGTGCACCCAGAGTGCTCCTTGGAAGCAAAGATGATAAAATCTTAGAGAGGGACATCATCCTTGGAAAGGTATAGAGTCAGTAAAGGGAAAGATCTTCAACCAGATGAACTGGCACAGTGACTGCCACAATAGGCTCTAGTGTGTCAGCAAGTATGAAAATGAAACAGGTTAAAACAGTGTTTAGATTTGTTCTTAAGGTTGTTGATGGCACTTAAAAGACAACAACAGCAATAACTCCTTGGATGTGTATTTTTTTCATTCTTCATGAAACCTGGAGTGTTTCCTTCTAACAATTCTTTCACAATTTTTGGCACTTTCACCCCTTCTCATTCTGGAATTCCAATTACACAATTTATTCCTCTTGATGATGTCCTACATTATTCTTAGACTTTCTTCATTTTCCTTCCTTTTTATTTTGCTTTTTGCTTCAGCAGATAAGTACTGAGAGCTCTGTTTTTCTGCTGATTCTGCAAGTAAACAGTTGGATTTTGGTCGATCAATTCTGCAAAATAGCATAATACGAATTCAACATACAAAAATCAGGCAAATTTTGCTACAGTAACAAAGAGAACATATAACAAGAAATAAGGAAAAAAACAATTAAAATGAGTTAGTCGCAAGATTAAATACTTCTTAGGAACAAATCTAAGTAGAAACTCTAAAAATAAACAAATAAACATATATATATA
>NW_006399846.1:120663-130884 GCF_000299155.1 Elephantulus edwardii | reverse complement strand
AGTCATTGTGTCAGAAGGAATTGTCTGACACAGAGGAATTTCATGAAATAATATATGAGCAAGAGCTTGTGGTGATGAAGGAGGAAGTTCAAGTTGCTCTGAAGGAATTGGCAAAAAACAAGGCTCCAGGAGTTGACAGCATACCAATTGATTTATTTCAACAAACAGAAACTGCCCTGGATGTGCTCACTAAGTTGTGCCAGGAAATCTGGCCAACTGACTGGAAGAGACTGATATTTGTTCCCATTCCAAAGAAAGGTGACCCAACAAAGTGTGGAAATTATCAAACAATATCATTGATATCACACACAAGCAAGATTCTACTGAAAATGATCCAAAGACGTTTGGAACAATATGTCAACAGAGAACTTCCAGATGTGCAGGTTGGATTTAGAAGAGGTCGTGGTACTGGGGATGTTATAGCTAATGTTAGATGGCAGAGAATACCATTAGAATGGCTAGCTGTGCTTCATTGACTATGCAAAGACTTTTTACTGTGTGGATCACAAGATATGGCTGACTCTGAGAAGAATGGGAATCCCAGAACATTTGATTGTGCTAATGTGAAACCTATACTTGGACTAAGAGGCAGTCATCAGAACAGAGCAGGGAGACATTGGATGGTTCAAAATCAAGAAAGGGGTCCACCAGGGATGTATTTTGTGTCCATACCTTTTCAATCCATATGCAGAATAGATCATCCGAGATGCTGGGCTATACAAGGAGGAATGTGGCATCAGAATTGGTGAAAGAATCATCAAAAACCTGCATTATGCAGATAACACAACCTTGCTTGCGGGAACTGAGGAGGACCTGACGCGCTTGCTGCAGAAGGTCAAGGACTGCAGTCTTCAATATGAATTGAAGCTCACCATCAAGAAAACAAAGATTCTCACCACTGGGCCAATTGGCAGCATCAATATGGATGGTGAAGAGATTGAGATAGTTAACAGTTTTAGTTTACTTGGTTCCACAGTCAACACTCTTGGTAACAGCAGCCAGGAAATCAGAAGATGGATTGCATTGGGAAAGTCAGCTGTGAGGGACCTCTCAAGAATACTGAAGAGCAATGACATCAAGCTGGAGACTAAGGTGCGCCTGATCCAGGCTATAGTCTTTGTAATTACATGCTATGCTTCAGAGAGTTGGACAGTGAATAGGAATGATAGAGAATTGATGCCTTGAGTTGTAGTGCTGGAGAAGAGTGTTGAATATACCATTGACTGCTAGGAGAACAAACAGGTTTGTCCTGGAAAGGGTGAAGCCAGAATGCTTCTTGGAGTCAAGGATTCTGAAGCTTTGTCTGACATACTTTGGGCATGTTGTAAGGAGGGACTGAGGGACATCATGTTTGGTAGAGTAGAGGGGTGGCAAAGGAGAGGAAGACCTTAGATGAGATGGATTGATTCTCTGACTGGGGTGGCGGGAATGTGTACATTTCAGATGGTGGCTGGGTTGTCACAGGATAGAACGGCGTCTATACATACATAAGGTTGCTATGTGTCACAAACGACTCGATGGCACATAACAACAACAACATTGATATATTATATATAAAGAAAACTTGCAAAACACTACTTTAAGAAACCAAAAACCCTAGATAAATAGAAGAATGTACCATGCTCACAGATAAGAAGACTCAATCTCATGAAAATGACAATTCTACTTAAAGAAATATACAGGTTCAACGTAATCCTACTGTAGATACCAACACTATTCTCCATTAAAATGGAAAAGATAATTTATAACTTTTCTTAAAAAGGAAAGAGGCCCTATTAACAATAAATATAGTATACTGTTTTTATTCAAAACATGTGTTTAGGTCTTGAACTATGTTCAAGTACTGTATGAACACAATTAAGTGTTCTAGAATTCTCAGTCTTTGAAGTGTTACCCGAAATTTATTATGATTCACACAAATAACTGCATAGTCAATAAACACAATTCAAGATCCTTCCAGTATGATTTCATTTTAGCCCCGATCTATTGGAGGTAAGAAATTCATGTTCTCTTCAAATATAGTTCCAATTTCAGGTAGTTCCCTGTGAACATACTATTTTAGCTGATTCTGAATTATTTTCAGCAAGAGTTTATTGTAGGAACACATTAAGCTTCAGGAGAGAAAGCACAGGAGGTGAGACACTGCTGTCCAGAGTGAGCCTTTCAGGGTGCTTCTGGATAAACAGGACTGAAACTTCCCTGGGGATAGGTCTTTCAATTTTGAGATCCTTGCCTCAGCCTCTGCGAGACCAATGTAGAAACGAAACAAAATAACAGAGTTTGGGACATAGAATCCCATTCAGTGTAAAGACATTCTCAGATTTCTTATCCGGTTGAGGTGCAGAAAAAGAAAGCTGACTTGAAACCCTCCTAGATAGAAATTATGCAAGTGGAGTACCTGGACTCATACCACTAGCTACTCCATAGATGGAGGATAATAGAATTTGGGGAAGGGGACTACATTATGGCAAGATTCCTGGAGGGCTGCTGTGAAGAACAGAGAGAACCTGAAGGACCTTAAGAAAAGCAAGTTCTTCTAGAAAGGGCGTTCTGTAGAGTGAGTGGTTCACTGTTTTGACTGAAAATTTTAACATAGCAACTAATCAATAACATCATCAAGATAAGAATTATCAACAATTTATGCAGACACAATAGAAATGGCCTAACATTTATCCAGAAAAACTTGATGTAATGTCAAGAAAGTTGCAGGCAGTTTCAAACACTATGAAAAAAACAACTTAAGCCTTCTCCAAGAAAAAAGAATATTGCAGACCTCATAAATAACCAAGGGTCAAAAAGTCTGAAGATATAGGTTGATATGGAGACATTGGAACAGCTATGAAAGAAAGTACAAATAATGGAAGAAAAAACTGAAGCCACAAATAAAAGAAATACCATAGAGGTAGAGAACCAGAAAAAATATATTGAGGTACTATTTGAACAACTATGGAAGAAGGTGAAGACAATGGAAGAAACAATGGAAACCACTATAAAAGCAAACATTCTAGAGACATAGAGCCAGGAGAAATATATTGATGAGGAGGAACTTGTATAACAAGTAAAGAAAATATGGGGGTGGGGAGGGGGAGAAGTAGGGAGGAGATTGTGCAACAATGAATGAATGGAAATTCATGTTCTCTATAAACTTTCATTAAAATCTCAATTAAAAAAAAAAAGAAAATGCAAAAGATGGACAAAACAATTGAAACTGTAGCTAAAGAGGTACAAGAATTTAGAAAATCATCACAAGGCAGAGAGATTACAGCCAACACAGTACTGGAAATAACAGAAATACATGAAAACACAATCTGGCATATCAAGACCAAAATGGAAGAAATATCCAACATGTTGGAGGGACCAAAAAGTAGAACAGAGAGATGGAGCAAAGAGTAAGTGAGTTGGAAGACAAGAACCCTGACAGAAATGTACTAGAAGAAAAGTAAGAGATGAGACACGATGAAAATGTAGAAAATAGTAGATTCATGTGGGATAACATAAAAAAAGAACAATATATGTATGAGTGGAATTATAGAATATGAGAGGAACAGGGAAATCACTGAGAAAATTTTGGAAGAGATACTAGAACAAAACTACCCATGTATTATGAGAATAAGAAAATTAATATACAGGAAACTTAGAAAACATCGAATAGATTAGATAGATGGGACAAGAAATATCATAGTAATAGTTTCCAGAATAAAAGATTAGAATACTAAAAGCAGCACAAGAAAAACAGTTACATACAAAAGAAAAAACATTAAGTTTTGATTTTTCAGCAGAAACCATGAAAAGAAGACAATGGGATGACATACACAGAAAGCTGAAAGAAAACTTGCCAACCAAGGATCCTGTACCAGTAAAGCTCTCCATAAAATATGAAGAAGAAATCACATCCTCTGCAGAAAATAAAGAACTTAAGGAATTTGTAGGAAAAAAAAATACTAAATCTACAAGAATTTTTAAGGGAAGACCATCACACAAAGACACTAAAACACAGTGGATGGGCCATAGTAAAAGTAACAAGAAACAACAAAAAAAGAAACTCAACAAAATGGCAATGATAAAATCTGACCTATCAATAATCACACTTAATGTGAACGGACTAAATCAAGAGGATAATGTAGCACAATGGTAAAAACTACAAAGTCCATTGTAATGTTACCTACAAGAGATTCATATAAGAAATGAATAGAACAATAGACTCAAAATCAAAGTCTGGGAGGAAAAAAATACCAAACAAATGGCATCCACAGAAAAGCAGGAATGGCAACACTAATCTTTGATAAAATAAACTTCTGAATGAAAACCACTACAAATGATAAGGAAAGGCACTATATAATTAATAAAGGCACAGTAGATTTAAAAAAACCCACATTATCTTGGCCAACATCTATGCAGCAAATATTGTTGTGGTTGTTGTTAGAACACATCGAGTTGCTCGTGACTCAGCGCAACACTATGTACAGCATTTCTATAACCTGCCCAGTCTTGAGCCAATCTTACTGATTCTGACACAACTACCCCCACAGACCCATTAACCATATCAATCCATCTCATCCAGGGTCTTCCTCTCCTCCACTGTCCCTCCACCCTTCTGAGCATGATGTCCTTCTCCAAAGACCAGTCTCTCTTGGCCACATGCCCAAAGTATGTGAGATGGAGCTTCAAAAATCCTAGCCTCCAAGGAGAAATTTAGTCTCACCCTCTTCAAGACATGCTTATTTGTTTTCTTGATGGTCCATGGTATGTTCAAGACTCTTCTCCAGCACTACAACCCCAAGGCATCAATTCTTCTTCTGTCATCCTTAGTCATTGTCCAAATGATAGACCTGCAAAATACGAAACAGACAGTACCACAATAGTGGTAAGAGAATTTAACACACCACTCTCACCAAATGATTGTTGTTGTTGTTATGTGCTGTTGAGTCACTTGTGACTCATAGCGACCCTATATACAACAGCCCTAAACCCTACTCTATCCTGTGCCAATCGCATTGCCTATGACACACCCATCCCGATTACCCCAGTCACTGAATCAATCCACCTCATAGAGGGTCTTCCCCTCCTGCACTGTCCTTCTAAGCTACCAAGCATTATGTCCCTCTCCAAGGACATGTCTCTCCTTACAACATGTCCAATGTAAGTCAGGCGAAGGCCCAGAATCCTTGCCTCCAAGGAGTAGCCTGGTTTAACTCTCTCTAGGATGGATCTGTTTGTTTTCTTGGCAGTCCATGGAACATTCAATACTCTTCTCCAGCACCACAGCTCAAAGGTGTCAATTCTCCTTCTATCCTCCCTAGTCATTGTCCAACTCTCTAATGCATAACAAGTGATTGCAAAAACCAAGGCCTGTATCAGGTGCACCGTAGTCTCCAGAGAGACACCGTTGCTCTTGAGTACTTTAGAGAGGTCCCTAACTGCAGACTTTCCCATCGCAATACATTTTATTTTTTCCTGGCTTCTGGTGCCAAGAGTGTTGACCATGAAGCCAAGCAAACTGAAGCTGTGAACAATCTCAGTCTCTTCGCCATCCATCCTGATGCTGCTGATTGGTCCAGTGGTGAGAATTTTTGTCTTCTTGACATTGAGCCTCAGTCCATACTGAAGGCTGCAGTCCTTGACCCTCTGCAGTAAGTGCATGAGGTCCTCCACAGTTTCAGCAAGCAGGGTTGTGTCATCTGCATAACGCAGATTGTTGACAGATCTTCCACCAGTCCTAATGCCATGCTTCTCCTCATAGAGTCCAGCCTCTCAGATAATCTGCTCTGCATACAGGTTGAAAAGGTATGGAGATAGGACACATCCCTGGTATACACCCTTCTCAATTTTGAACCATGCAGTGTTGCCCTGCTCTGTTCTGAAGACTGCCTCTTGGTCCAAGTATAGGTTTCGCATTAGCATGATTAAATGTTCTGGGATTCCCGTTCTTCTCAGAGTCAGCCACAGTTTGTTATGATCCACACACTCAAATGCCTTTGTATAATCAATGAAACCCAGATAGACATTTTTCTGGTATTCTCTGCTTTCAGCTAAGATCCATCTAACATCAGCTACAATATCCCTTGTACACGACCCCTTCTAAACCCAGCCTGGACTTCTGGCATTTCTCTGTTGATGTACTGTTGCAGTCGTTTTTGGATAATCTTCAGTAGAATCTTACTTGCAAGTCAACTCAAAAGAAACTTAACAAAGATCTAAACTACATATTCAGGTACTTCAACCTTGCAGATGTATTCCAAGTACTGCACCCAACTTAAATTTAAGTCACTTTTTCCTCATTTTTCAGAACTGATCACATATTAGGGCACAAAGCAAGCCTCAACAAATTAAAAAACATTGAAATAATAATAAGTATATTCTCAGA
Organism: Elephantulus edwardii; assembly: GCF_000299155.1. NCBI lineage: Eukaryota > Metazoa > Chordata > Mammalia > Macroscelidea > Macroscelididae > Elephantulus > Elephantulus edwardii. The sequence goes on along the minus strand of NW_006399846.1, from coordinate 124,520 downwards.
CCACAATGCCATAAAACTAGAAATTAACAAAAAGAAAAGAATGCTTATAAAGCTACTAATTTGGAAGCTAAATAACATCCTACTAGAACATTATTGGGTTAAAGAAGAAATAATGAAATAACAAATGTCCTCGAAACAAATGATAATGATAACACAATGTGTCAAAACCTCTGGGATGCGGCTAAGGCAATCCTCAGGAGGCAGTTCATAGCAATAAGCAATCATGTAAAAAATGAAGAAAGAAGCAAAATTAATGATCTAACTCAATGCTTTCATCAAATAGAAAAAGAGCCACAATCTAACCCGACACCTCCAGAAGGAAGGAAATTATGAAAACAAGAGCTGCAATCATTGAGATAGAAAACGGAAAAACATTTGAAACCATTATTAAAACCAGGAGCTAATTTTTCAAAATGGTCAATAAAACTGACAAACCATTGGTAAAATTAATAATAACAATAAAAAATGGAGAGAATACAAATCTATCAAGGAATGATATAAGCAACATCACAAAAGAATCAGATAAAATTACATCTATAATATCATAATATTATTAAAATTATATTCTGATAAATTTGAAAACTTAGAGGAAATGAACAAAGTACTTGAAACTCACCTCCTCCCCAAATATCACACTTGAATGGACCCATCATGAAAGAAGAAATTGAACAGATAATAAAAAGACTCCCCACCCTCAAAAAAAGTAATTCATGAGTCCTTCACCAAAAAAAGGCTGAATTTATGGCTGAATTCTACCACACATTCACCTATTCTGCTTAAATTATTTCAGAAAATAGAAAAATAAGAAACACTCCCAGAGACATTCTATGAAGCAAGCATAAAACCCTAGTATCAAAACAGGGCAAAGATATTACCAAAAAAGGAAACTACAGATCAATATCTTTCATGAACATAGATTAAAAAAATCCTTAACATAATCCTAACCAATAGAATCCAACAACATATAAAAATAAATAATGTATCATGACCAAGTGAGATTCATTAACAAGTATGCAAGGATGGTTCAATATATGAAAAACAACCAGAATCATTTATTGTATTTACAAAGCAAATAATAAGAATATGATCCTAGCAATTGATGCAGAAAATGCATTTGATAAAATCCAACACCCCTTTCCTGATCAAGACACTCAGCAAAATCACAATAGAAGATAATTTCCTCAAAATAGTGAAAAGTGTATCTGTAAAACAAATATAATTCTGAATGGAGAAAGACTTAAAGCATTTTCCTTCTGATCAGAGACCATATAAGGATGCCCACTGTCACCACTTCTATTCAATATTGTGTTGGAAGTACTTGCTAGGGAAATATGAGAAGAGAAGGAAATAAAGGACATCTAGATTGGAAAAGAGACAGTGAAACTGTCAATCTATGCAATACCTAAATAAATGGAAAAATGTTCCCTGATAATGGATGTCGTTGTGTACCATAGAGTCAGAACTGACCCATAGCTGACATTCCCACAGATTTTTAAGAGGCAGTTAATCGCGTGAGAGGAGATTGTCCATCCTTCTCTTACAATCATGGATAGGAAGACTCAATATTGTGAACATGACAATCCATCAAAAGCAATCCACGTATTCAACAAAATGCCAATCCAGATATCAAATTCATTTTTTAAGGAGCTCAAAATGGAAATTGCTACATTTATTTGGAGAGGAAAGAGACTCCAAATAAGCAAAGCACTTCTGAAAAACAAAAATAAAGTGGGAGGCATAGCGCTCCCTGACCTCAAAAGCTACTACACAGGAGTAGTAACCAAAAAAGCATGGTACAGGTACGATGACAGGTTCATAGATCAATGGAACAGAATAAAAAAAAAATCAGAAATGGACCTCCTTAACAATGGTCAAAATATACCATGCTCATATATAGGAAGATTCAATTCAATATCATGAAGCTAGTTATCTATATTTATTTTTCAGTAAAGTGTCTATTCATATCTTGTGCCTACTTTGTGATTGGGTTTTTTGTATTTTTGTTGTTGTTGAGGTGCTTCTGTAAATTTTCTTTTCTTCTCTTTTTTATTGTGATTTTAATGAAAGTTTACATAAAGTTGGGTTTTTGTTCATTCATTGTTGAACATTTTCCTCCCTATCCACCCAATTCACTTAAAAAAATCATTCATTGCTGCATAATTTATTACCTGCACCCTCTCTCCCCAATCCACTTTCTATGCTTCTTTCATTCTAGACCATTGTCATACAGATAATGCATAATCATATATTCCTCTTAAAGAGTGCTTTCATTCACCTGTCATAATGTAATGTTTCTTATTTATCCTCTTTTATTGCAGTTTCCTGCTAATCCCCACCTATGTCAGTCCTGTTTTATAATAGTGGTGTTATGCAATCTTTATCCTTTTGTGAGTGAAATATTTCACTTAGCATAATGTCATCTAAGGTCACTCATGTAACATTTTATGAGTTCCTTGTTTTTCCGTGCTGTGTAGTATTCCATTGTGAGAATATACAATAGTTTTTCTATCCATTAATTTGTTGATGAGTCAATCACAAAATTAAACACTTTTAAATAAATCTAACTAGAGCAGTAGTAGTATCCACTTCCTAAACAAAATGCCTCTAGAAACTCTATGAACTTTGAGAAATGAAGATAGCTACAGAAAGGCTTCAGGGGTTTTGTTCATAGGGTCACTATGAGTCATGCTAGACTTGATGGCAATAAACAACAACAGAGACATAAAAGACCTATACACATAAAACTATGAAACAACACTACAAGAAACAAAAAGAGAAATGGAAAAATATATATCATGCTCATAGATAGGAAGATTCAATATCATGAAGAAGACAATTCTACCAAAGGCAATCTACAAGTTGAATGGAATCCCAATACAGATACCTACTGTTCAACGAGATGGAAAAAGCAATTTCCAACTTTATTTGGAATAGAAAGAGACCCCAAACAAGCAAAACACTACTGAAAAAGAAAAACAGTGTAGGTGGCATAACACTCCCTGAGTGCAAACTCTACTACACAGCTGTGGTGATCAAGACAGCATGGACTGGCACAGAAACAGACACATAGATCAATGAAATAGAATACAGAACTCTGAAATCAGCTCATCTACCTATGGTAAAACTATCTTTGACAAGGAGATGGAATTAGTTAAGTGGGGAAAGGACAGTCTCCTTAACAAATGGTGCTGGCATAACTGGAAAATCATCTGCAGAAAACTTAAGCAAGACTCACATCTCATACCTTATACAGAAACCAACTTAAGGTTGATCAGGGACCTATAAATAAAGCCAAAGACTATAAAATTCATTAGAGAAAAGCTAAGAAGAATTCTAGAAGTGTTATTCCACAGCATGAACTGTCTTCCAAACGTAATGAAAAATAGACTAAAGGGACGTTCTAAGAATCAACTCCCTATGCACATCAAAAAGCTTCCCAAACAGGGTAAGTAGCAAATCCACAGATTGACTTCTATAAATTTTAGACATGAGTCCCTTATCAGATATATCATTGCCAATTATTTTTCCCCAGTCTGTAGGTTTCCTTTTTATGCTGTTCAAGGAGGTTTGTTTATTTTTTATGCATATATTTAGTCTTCTACTTATTGAATGTGGTGTCTCCAAGGGAAGGTGACGTGTCCTGTAGAACTTCTGTGTCGATTATGTTTTTCCTTCTGGCCTGAGGGCCATGTCAGCCGTCAATGTTTTTGGAATCACAGAAGCCAAGAAAGGCTTAAGATACAAACTGCCAGATCATGGGTTGGACAATGGAAGATATTTTTCTGAAGGGACTTGGTAGATGAGAAGGATTATCCTGGTGGAGGGTGGAGCTGGGAAGCAAGTGGGTAATGGCACTG
>NW_006399846.1:112317-117743 GCF_000299155.1 Elephantulus edwardii | reverse complement strand
AGCAGGGTTTAGAGCTGTTGTGCATAGGGTCGCTATGAGTCGGAAATGACTCGATGGCACATAACAACAACAACAACAACTTATTGAATTAACTATACGCTAATTATGTTTTATGTGGTGACTCTATGCATTTTTTAAAATTTTAGGATAAAATAAATGTTAAAAAAATAAAATAAATATTAGGAAGCTACATCCCTAAAAGGATTGACCTTTCCTCCTGAAAGGAAATATGGAATGGAAGCCCTTCTTTTCATATTCTTTTAATGCTACCTACATCATTCTATATTTTGGACACAGAATCCTTTAATATTCTAAACTTTACTATTTTCTTCAGTTCTTTCAGATTGAGAAATGCTGAGCATGTTCTTCCTCCTGATAGTTTCTAACTTCAGGTCCTTGCACACACTGCATTAAAATACTTCTGTTTGTCTTCTTGAACTTCCTTTTCAAATTCTGTTCAGTGCTTTTACTTTATCATTTCTTCCTTTTACTTTAACTTCACTAATGCCTGTTGTTGTTGTTTGGTGTCGTCGAGTCGTAGATGACTCATAGCGACCCTATGAACAAACAGCCTGAGCACTGTTCGTACATAGAGTTTCTGGAGGCAAGCCATTTCGGAAGTGGATGCTGCTCCTGCTTCCAGGATTGATTTCGTTGGGAAGCTCCAGCAAACACTGTCCACCCTGGGTACCTATTACCACGATCGGCACATCATTGTCACAGTCTTCAGAATCACAGCAACCACGAGTTACCTCTGTACAGCAGTGCACATAACAAACACATTCCCGGAAAAGCAGTCGACTCCAAAAGCTTGCCACGATTCGTGCCCTCACACCACCACCATGCTCCTTCTGGCAAGGAGAACTTCCCAAGACCCTGGGAGGAGCCTACCAGGAACAACATCTCACTAATACCTACATACACCTAATCCAGGCCATTATCTTCACCATTACTTGCTATGCATCAGAAAGCTGGACAATGACTAAGGATGACAGAAGAATTGATGCCTTTGAGTTGTAGTGCTAGAGAGGAATCTTGAACATACCATGAACCACCAAGAAAACAAATAATTCTGCACTTCAGAGGGTGAAACCAAGTTTCTCCTTGGAGGCTAGGATTTTGAAGCTCCATCTCACATATTTTGGGCATGTGGCCAAGACAAACCAGTTCTTGGAGAAAGTCATCATGCTCAAATGGATGGAGGGACAGCACCAGACAGGAAGACTCCACATGAGATGGATTGATACAGTAACTGGGGAAATGGAGTTAGGTATGTCAGAATTAGTGAGACTGGCTCAGGATATGGCAGGCTTCAGAGTTGCTGTACATAGGGTCGCCATGGGTCGCAAGCAACTTGACGGCACATGACAACAATAATGCCTAGATTATCCATCTTTATGTATTCTATTCCATGTTTTTTAAAACTCCTAGTTTTTAATTGACTCATGTTTCCCACATTTTTTTCTCCAGTTGTTAATGGTTGTTAGTTGTTTCTCCCCATATTAGTCACAACACATGAGCAAATGAAGGGCTTTCATTTGCTGAAAATTGTTATTATTAAGTATTGACTGTACTTTGAGTAGGGGTCTCTGGTGGTGCAATTTGAATCCATCAGCTGCTTTGTAGCAGAAAGATGGGCAGTTACCTTCTGTGTGATTTACTGTGTCTGAAAATCTGCTGGAGTGTCAGTTTTGTATCAGTCCAACGTGATGGTACATGACAATGACAACTACTGAAAGGAGGCAGTTGTTCCCAAGCCATATTTTGAAGGCATTCTAACCTTACAGACTCATATTTATGTAGTATAACGGAGAATATTATTTGACCACTCATAGAGTATTCATTAGTTTATTATTTAATAAGTATATGGCAAGTCCTGATTCTTAGTCTCTTAATCTAGCAACTCCACTGAAATTTGTCCACCAATGGTGATACCCTGCTAGTATTTGAAATATCAGTGACAAAGCTCCAGGTATCACAGCAACATATAAACACCACACAGTAAAGCAATCTCAAAGAAATAGAAAACATTATCGAAAATATAAATTTATTGAAATGTATTCTACAAAAATGTAGTATAGATTCATAAATGTTGCTTTTACTGGAATAATACAAAATCAGAATAAATTTCGTCACAATTTTAAATAGGTCATGTTGCTGAGAAATCTTATTCAAATATATACTATTGTTATGTGCCATCTATGTACAAAAGCCCTAAACCCTGCTCTATCCTGTGCCAACCTCATTGTCTCTGACACACCTACTCTCATTATTCCAATCACTGAATTAATCCATCTCATTGAGGGTCTTCCTCCCTTGCACTGTTCCTCCAATCTCCCAAACATGATGTCCTTCTCCAAGGAATGGTCCCTCCTTGAAGTGTGCCCAAAGTATGTCAGATGAAGCTTCAGAATCCTTGACTCCAAGGAGCAGCCTGGTTTCACCATCTCCAAGACAAACCTGTTTATTCTACTATATTGAACACTCTTCTCCAGTACCACAGCTCAAGGCATCAATTCTCTTTCTATCACCTCTAGTCACTGTCCAGCTCTCTGATGCATAGCACACAATTGCAAAGACTATGTCCTAGATCAGACGCACCTTAGTCTTCAGCCTGACATCATTTCTCTTCAGTACTCTGAAGAGGTCTTTTTCAGTTCAATTTGTCTCTTGATTTCCTAGCTGTTGGTACCAAGAATGTTGACTGTGGAGCCAAGCAAACTGAAACTCTTAATGATCTCAATCTCTTCACCATCCATACTGATGCTGCCAATTGGCCCAGTGGTGAGAATCTTTGTCTCCTTGATGTTGAGCTTCAATCCATATTGAAGGCTGCAGTCCTTAACCTTCTATAGCAAGTGCCTCAGGTCCTCCTCAGTTTCAGCAAGTAGGGTTGTGTCATCTACATAACTCAAGTTGTTGATGAATCTTAGACCAATCCTGGTGCCACATTCCTCCTCATACAGCCCAGAGTCCTGGATGATCTGTTCTGCATATAGACTGTAAAGGTATGGAGACAGAATAAATCCCTGGTGGAGTCCTTTCCCAATTTTGAATGCAGTGTCTCTTTGCTCTGTTCTGATGATCGCCTCTTGGTTCAAGTATAGGTTTCTCATAAACACAATCAAGTGTTCTGGATTCCCTTTCTTCTCAGAGTCAGCCACATCTTCTTGTGATCCACAGTCAAAGGCCTTTGCATATTCAATGAAGCACAGATGGACATTCTTCTGGTACTCTCTGCTTTCTGCCAAGATCCACCTAATATTAGCTATAATATCCCTCATACCATGTCCTCTTCTAAACCCAGCCTGCACATCTGGCAGTTGGGTAAATCTAATTGTAATAATATAACTCAATTTATTGATTTCAAGTTACATGTCAAATCATGGAGTAAACTATGACAAAAATCATTATTCATTATGAATCCACTAACCATTTGAATAATTAATTTTCTTGCATGAAATAGAAATTTTCTAACTTTCAAATGTATTTATCAACTTAATATTTTCCTAAATATGCCTACTGTCTTATTTTAATTATAACGTTGGAATTTTCTATGCTTCAAATGTATATTTTTAAAGCACACTATAAAAACATTTAAGGAAGAGAAAAGATACACCTTTTTTTGTGATTTATTTCAATTGCATACTTTGGAATGGAGAAATTTTAATGCATGTGTAATTGAAGATCTGAACGTTTACTTCCTTCATCCTTGTGGGCACAAACTTGAGAGAATATCTATGTACTACTACAGAGATTGTACTTTCTTTTAAAACTGGTTGAACTAGATCTTACCTGTTTGTGTTCTAATATTACTACTGATTAGCAAATCACTTGGTTTGTTATAGTAGAAAGACAGTCACGTCACTAATACCAAAGTTTTAAGTGCTGTGAAGTTGACTGTAGCTCACAGCAATCTATGTACCTATGTATCTATGATGGAAATCTTACCTACGCTTTTGCTCTCCTCACACTCTTCACTGTGATTAAATTCCTGTTGTAGTCACTGTAATCATTCACCTTATTGAGGATCTTTCTCTACTTCACTAATCGTTTACTTTTCCCTTTCACTTGTTTTATGGTGTCCCCTTCTAAGAGCTAACCTCTCCTGAAAACATGACAAAAGAATGTCAGACCACAATTTTGGCTATTGTTGTTATTTATTTTTTCTACCTTTTTCATTATACTAGTTTATTTAAAAATTTTGAACACATTGTTTTCAGAACAGTTTCTTCCAATTTCCCTTAACTTCCACCCAGCAAATTGTATAACACCATGATTAATCCTCCTTCCCCCTGCACATCTTCACCACTCTGCTTACACCCTCATCGCCTCCCCCTTGGATCCTTATGCTCATTCTACAAATAATGGTTTTATACAATGTTGTCCTTATGGGACTGAGTTAGTTCACTCAGCATAATGCTTGATACACAAAAATCAACTTAAGGTAGATCAGAGAACTGGGAGTAAAGCCCCAAACCATAAGGTTCATAAGAGACAAAGCGGGATTAAGCTTAGAAGCACTAGTCCAAGGTATAAAGAGACTGCCAAATACAGCTAGAAATGCACAAGCTGAAGAGGATAAAATTGATGAGTGGTACCTTCTAAAGATTAAATCCCTCTTCACATCAAAACCGTTTTCCAATAGGGTGAAATGAAAACCTACCAAATGAGACCAAACATTTGATAATACCATCTCAGACAAGAGTCTCATAATGAATGTCTACAGAATACTTCCAGGCCTCCGCAAGGAAAAGACTGATAACCCAATTACAACATGAGTAAAGGACATAGAAAGAATTTTCAGAGAGGAAGATATTTTAATAGCCAAAAGACCACATGAAAAAATGCTCCAATTCAGTGGTAACAAGAAAGATGCAAACCAAAACCACAATGAGGTATCATCTCACTCCAGTAACAGTGACAAAGTTTAAAAGATCAGCAAGTAATAAATGTTGGAGAGAATGTGGCAAGAAAGGAACTCTTAATACATTGTTGGTGGGAATGTAAAATGGTACAACCATTCTGGAAGGCACTTTGGCACTTCCTCAAAAAAGCTGAACATACAATTATTGTAGAATGAGTATAAGGATCCAAGAGGGTAGGAGAGGTTGGAAGCAGAGAGATGAGGATTTGCAGGGGGAAAGGAGGATTAATCATGTGATTGTACAATTTAATGAGTGGAGGATGAGAGAAATTGAGATAATTTGTTCTTGAAAACAATGTATTCGTACATAGGGTCGCTATGAGTCACAAACGACTCGACGGCACATAACAACAACAACAACAACATCAATGCAAATAATAATACAGATATTTAGGAAGTTGTAAAAAAACTGAAGTTCTCATTCCTAGAAAACCTGTGAACAAGACGAAACTCCGACGCCAGACAGAACTCCGCTGCCAGAGGAACTCCGCCGCCAGAC
>NW_006399846.1:52745-105794 GCF_000299155.1 Elephantulus edwardii | reverse complement strand
TAGAAAAAATATTTTTTTAAAATAAAGAAAAGCTGAGCATATGACCCAGCTATTCCACTAGTTGGAATATACCCTTAGAAAATGAGAACTGAGGCATAAATGGAGACTTGTACACCAATGTTCATAGTAGCATTATTCACTATCACAAGAACATGGAAACAGCCCATATGTCCAACCACAATAAAATGGGTTAAGAAATTATGGTACATTCAAACAATGGAATACTATGCAGAACACAGGAGAAATGATTTTGTAAATTATTACCTAACTTGGGTGCATTGTGCTGAGCGAACTGAGTTCTACAAGGAAAAATATTGTACAAGACCATTATTGTAGAATAGGTATAAGGATCCAAGGGGGGGGGGAGTGTGGAGGATGGGAGCAGAGGGATGAGGATGTGCAGGGAAAGAGGGGATTAACCGTGGAGCGATAGAATTTGATTGGGGAAGGGGGTGAGGGAATTTGGAAGAATCTGTTCTGAAAAAATAATGCATTTAAATTTTGTAAATAAATAGTATAATAAAAATAAAGAAAAATGAAAGAAAAAATCTCCATCTAACACCCATTATATATTCTCTTGGGCTTCAGAAAGCATCTCAACTAACTGTAGTTGCTTGTCTTACGGAGTAACTCAAACTTTCATTCCAGAAGGACATGAACCTTAGTTGTCATGTTACAGTTGAATTGCTGCAGTTTTTTTTATTGACTTCAATCATAGACCATAAGAGGGGGAAGAAAATAATTCCAAGAGATGGACTCTGGAATTTCCTGTATTATAGCATAGTATTCTTTGTTTCCATTATATAGGTAACTCAGGTGGCATAGTGGTAAGAAACTGTCCTGCAATCCCAAAGGCATGTGGTTCAAATCCACCAGCTGACACTGCAATTGTATCTTTATAATGCTATAGAAGAAACAAAATGAAACAAAATAATCCTATACTATGCTTTATCAGTTCAATTGCTTCAAGATGTTGGGAAACAAAGTTATATATATATGAAATCCACAAACATAGAGCCTTCATTCCTCCCATGATGACCACTTGCTTGTTTATAAATCTACCTGACAATAGCAGGGGGTATTAGGAAGGAAGAGAATTGATGTGCACAGAACTTGTCATCCACTTGATTGTTAAAATTTTCCCCTATTGCAATTACACTTTGGTGGCACTCACATGCAACTTCACTCTTTTTTCTCATTCAGGAAAATCTATCCACAGTTATCAGCTTTAGTGCCATCTTTCCCACCCCACTTGTCATGTACCATCAAATCAAATCCAACTGGCACAGGAGATGATTGCCTCTCCTTCCCCAGAAGAGCATCTGGTGGATTCAAACTGTTTCAGTACCATCTTATCACCAATTATTCGATAATATTATTTCTAACACCCTGACTAAATCATTAGCCACAGCTCGTGAATGAGTATACAATTTGATATTTGGTCATTTCTTCTTCTAGGGAAACTGGATGATCAGTTGCACTGATTGAAATTCTACTCCTTAAGGAGGAATTCACTTCAGGGAGAATCCAGCAAAGATCTGCAATACTATTATCATTTACTTTCAACCAGTGCCTGTGTATTGTATAAAACCATTTGTAACCAAGGCATGAATGAATTTTCTTTTCCTCAGTCAACTGATCATAAAGAACACTTCATGAAGCAAACCATAAGTAAAGACAAGAAATCACAGACATTTAGTCATGGCAGCTCCTTTCTCATGACTTACCTTGAGGTATTGTTCAAGCCTGATCTTGCATATACTATTCCAGTAAATAAAGAACCACTGCTTATACACATCCAAATGTATGATTCTTTGTGTCAAACAACACCCAGATCATGATAGGCTTCTTGGGCTGTGTGGTGACTCTGTGTTCTATAGTTTGCCATTCAGTCTCTATGAATTCTCAATAACAAAGTGAAAAAAAAAGCTGCTTCTCAAAATGAGAGTTATTGTTTGCAGAAGATAGCAAAATTTTGCTCCAAAGTTTTAGGGTTCTGTGCTGTTGTTCACTAATAAAGACTTGACAAACACTCCAAACAGCACCTCTATCTGCCCAAATGCTTCAAGCACCCCTAAATCAGCTGGATCATAGGGCCCAAGTGGTGGAGTGAATAGTGGATTGCATGGTAGCCTGAATCGGCTACAGAGTTTTCCTTTTCTTATTCTGGGACACATTCAAATTTTTTGTGTGACTAGATAAACAGGTAGCACACCTAAATAAGCGATACGTTGCTGCCATAATCCAGAGATCCACCAGATATTGTAACTTTTTTTTCAGTTGCAAGAAAGGCAAATACAATAATTAATTCTTAATTTTAGAAGGACTATCTTAACTTGCTCCACACCACTGGACTTCTAGAAATTTCATTAAGGAAATATTAGACATTGTGTTGAGTTAATTTCCTACTTTCTAGCACACATTTTTGTTTTACTGACTTTGCAAAGACATTTGACTGTGTAAATCATATTGAATTATGGATAACATCAGGGAAAATTAGAATCCCGGAACATTTAATTGTGCTCATGCAAAACCTACACTTAGACCAAGTAATAATTATTGTAACAGAAGAACTGAACATTGTATGATTAACAATCAGGAAAAGTGTGGTTTAGGGCTGTATCCTTTCTTCATAGGCTTTCTTCAATTTATATGCTAAACAAATTATTAAAAAATCTTGGGAATATGAATATGAATATGGCATCAGAATTGGAGGAAGACTCATCAACAACCCACTACGAGGATGACATAGCTTTGATTGCTGAAAGTGAAGAGAACTTGAAATGACTGTTTTAGAAGACCAAGGATTATAGCTTCAATACGGAGTACATTTGACTGTGTTTATGTGAAATTAAACCAAATCCACAGGAGCCAAAATATGACTTTGATTTCATCTCAACTGAATTTCAGAACCATCTCAGGAACAGGTTTGAGGCCTTGAACACTAATGAGTGAAGACCAGATGAGTTGTGGGAGGATGTCAAATGTATCATCCAGTAAGAGTGCAAAGGGTCATTACAAAGACAAAAGAGGAAGAAAAGACCAAAATGGATGTCAGAAGAAACTCTGAAGACTGCACTGGAGCATAGAGAAGCCAAAGCACAAGGAAGAATTCAAGATACCAAAGAGCTGAACAGAATATTCCAAAAGGCAGCTCGGAATAACAAAGCAAAATATTACAATGAAATGTGCGAGGAGCTAGAGTCTGAAAATCAAAAGGACAGAACTCGTTCAGCATTTCTTAAGCTCAAGGAACTGAAAAACAAATTCAAACCTAGAATTACTATAATCAGGGATGCTTTGGGCAGAATATTAAATGATCCAGGAAGTATCAAAAGAAGATGGAAGGAATATACTGAGTCATTGTATCAAAAGGAATTGGCAGATACAGAAGAATTTAATGAAATAACATTTGAGCAAGATCCTATGGTGATGAAGGAAGATGTTCAAGCTGCTTTGAAGGAAACAGCAAAAAATAAGACCCCAGGAATAGATGGTATATCAATTGACGTATTTCAGCTAATAGATGCTGCCCTGGATGTGCTCACCAAGTTGTGCCAAGAAATCTGGAGAACAACCACTTGGCCAACTGAGTGGAAGAGATGTATATTTGTTCCCATTCCAAAGAAGGGTGACCCAACTTAGTGTGGAAACTACAGAACAATAGCGCTGATTTCACATGCAAGCAAGATTCTACTGAAGATTATCCAAAAACGACTGGAACAGCACATCAGCAGAGAATTGCCAGAAGTCCAGGCTGGTTTTAAAAGGGGTTGTGGTACTAGGGATATTGTAGCTGATGTTAGATGGATCTTGGCTGAAAGCAGGGAATACCAGAAGAATGTCTCTCCGTGTTTCATTGATTATGCAAAGGCATTTGACTGTGTGGATCATAACAAACTGTGGCTGACTCTGAGAAGAATGGGAACCCCAGAATATTTAATTGTGCTAATGGGAAACCTATACTTGGACTAAGAGGCAGTTGTCAGAACAGAGCAGGGTAACACTGCATGGTTCAAAATTGGGAAGGGTGTACGTCAGGGATGTGTCCTGTCTCTATACCTTTTCGACCTGTATACAGAGCAGATTATCCAGGAGGCTGGGCTCTATGAGGAGAATTGTGGCATCAGGATTGGTGGAAGATCTATTAACAATCTATGTTGTGCAGATGACACAACCCTTCTTGCTGTAACTGAGGAGGACCTCATGCACTTGCTGCGGAGGGTCAAGGACTGCAGCCTTCAGTATGGACGGAGGCTCAATGTCAAGAAGACAAAGATCCTCATCACTGGGCCAATTGGTAGCATCAGGCTGGATGGCGAAGAGATTAAGATTGTTCACAGCTTCAGTTTGCTTGGCTCCATGGTCAACACTCTTGGCACCAGCAGTCAGGAAATCAAAAAACGTATTGCAATGGGAAAGTCTGTTGTTAGGGACCTCTCTAAAGTACTCAAGAGCAACAGTGTCTCTCTGGAGACTAAGGTATGCCTGATACAGGCCATGGTCTTTGCAATCACTTGTTATGCACCAGAGAGATGGACAATGACTAGGGAGGACAGAAGGAGAATTGATGCCTTTGAGCTGTGGAGCTGGAGAAGAGTATTGAATGTACCATGGACTGACAAGAAAACAAACAGATTCATCCTAGAGAGGGTTAAACCAGGCTACTCCTTGGAGGCAAGGATTCTGGGGCTTCGTCTGACATACTTTGAGCATGTTGGGAGGAGGGACAGGTCCTTGGAGAGGGACATCATGCTTGAGAGGGTGGAGGGACAGCGCAAGAGGGGAAGACCCTCTATGAGATGGATTGATTCAGTGACTGGGGTAATCGGGATGGGTGTGTCAGAGGCAGTGCGATTGGCACAGGATAGAGCAGGGATTAGGGCTGTTGTACATAGTGTCGCTATGAGTCACAAACGACTCAACGGCACATAACAACAACAACAACACTTGGACCAGGAGACAGTTGTCAGAACAGAGCAAGGAGAACACTGCATGGTTCAAAATCAGGAATGGTATATGCAGGGATTTATTCTGTCTCCATACCTTTTCAATCTATATGCAGAATAGATCATCTTAGAGGCTGGGCCCTCTGAGGAGAAATATGGCCTCAGGATTGGAGAAAGATTCATCAGTAACTTGCAATATGTAAATGACACAACCCTGCTTGCTGAAACTGAGAAGGACCTGTGAAGCACTTGCTGCAGAAGATCCAGGAACTGCAACCTTCAATATGGATTGAAGCTCAACATCAAGAAAACAAAGATTCCTACCGCTGAGCCAAGTGGCAGCATTATGATAGATGGTGAAGAGATTGTTAACAGTTTTACTTTACTTGGCTCCACAATCAACACTCTTGGTACCAGCATCCAGAAAATCAAGAGATGAATTGCATTAATCTTCATTTGTGTCTCCTGGAAACAGCCCAAACATCCATCAACAAATGACAGGATTGAAAAATTGTGGAATACTATGCAGTCCTCAGGAGCATGATTTTGGGGAAATACTACATAACATGTGAGAGGCTAGAGAGCATTATGTTGAGTGAACTAACTCAGGTGAATAAAAACAAATATTGTATAAGACTATTATTGTAAAAGCAGAAGGATAACAAGTAAAATGTGCATGAATATCCAAAGATGGAAGGGTGAAGAACAGGGGAGTGTTGGTATGGGAAGTGAGTGGCAGGGGAGTGGTGGTGGGAAATGGAGAAAATTACCACAGGGTCACAGCGTTTGATGGGTGTAGTGGAAGGGGCAGAAACAAAATAAAACAATGTACCTGAATGAAACACAATGTCAATAAAATATTGTATGCAAACCAATAAACAATTAAATAAAAAATATATGTTGCATTGGGGAAATCTGTTGTCAAGGGTCTCTCTAAAATGCTAAAGAGCAAAGAAGTCTTTTTAAAGGCAAAGCCCTATTTTATAACAGTGATGTTATGCAGTTTTTGTCCCTTTTTTGACTGAGATATTTCACTTGTCATAGTGTTTTCCATCTTCTCCCATGTTGTATAATGTTCTATCAGTTTGTTGTTTTTCAGTGCTGCATAGTATTTTATTGTAAGAATGTATCATAGTTTTTCTATCCGTTCATTTGCTGTTGGGCACTTGGGCTACTTCTATCTCTTTGCTACTGTGAATAATGCAGCAGTAACTATGGATGGGCATACAAAAAATTAAAAAAAAAAAGACAAAGGTGCACCTGATGCAGATCATGATGTTTTCAATTGCTTCCTACACATCTGAAATTTAGACAGTTAATAAGAATTATAGAAAAAACACAATGGCTTTGAGGTGTTATGTTGGAGAAGATCACGGAATATACCAGGGACAGACAAAAGAACAAACAAATCTGTCTTAAAGTGCAATCAGACTGATCCTTGGAGTCAAGAACGATGAAGCTTTGTCTCACATACCTTGAACAAGTTGTTAAAAGGACCAGTCTTTGAAAAAAAGATATTATTCTGGAAAAGGTGGACGGTCAGTGGAAGAGAAGATCTTCAACAAGATAAATTAACATAATAACTATAATAATGGTCTCAAGCATATCAGAAATGACAATGATGACAGAGAATAAGGCAAGGTTCAGATTTGTTGTTCATAGGGTCACTGTGAGTTATAGTCAACTCCATGGCACTTAACAACAATCCTTTTCTTCATTTCATAGATGTCTCTTTTGTAGGCAACATATTGATGAACTTTGTGGAGATTTTTATTATTCATTCTGCTATTCTTTTTCTCTTAAATGGCGCATGAAAGCCTTCCACATTAAATGTGATTTTTTTAAAACCTGTAACAGAGTCTTTCTTTTACCTTGTACTAGAATGCCAGTTTACTATGCAACATGAAGGAGCAATGATTTTGAAATTATTACCTAGCTTGGAAAAGACTGGAAAGCATTCTGCTGAACGAACTGACTCAGTCCCACAAGAACAAATATTGTATAAAAACATTACTATGGAATGAGTATGAGGAACCAAGGTGGGGGGAGGGTGGAAGCAGAGGGATGAGGATATGCAGGGGTAGAGAAGTGGATTAATCATGGGGTTTCACAATTTGATAGGAGTTAAGGGAAATTGGAAGAATCTGGTCTGAAAAACAATGTATTAGAATTTTGTAAATACGCCAGTATAATAATAATAAAAAAGAGTAAGTGTGATTATTAACAGGCCAAATTTTATCACTGCCATTTAGCTGTGTTTCTTTCTCTATTGTTTCTGGTTGCTATAGACCATTGACTTTCCTTTAATGCCTCTGTGTGAAGGATTTCCCTTGAAACTTCTTGTAGAATTGGTCTTGTTTTTACAAATTCTTTCATTTTCTACTTGTCTGCAAATTTATCCTTCATGGAATACAGGATCATTGGCTGGCAATTTTTTTTTCAGCCTTGTTTATATGACATCCCATTGTCTTCTTTCTCACAAAGTTTCTGCTGAAAAAAATTGGTACTTAATCTAATTGGTCGTTATTTGTACAAGACTCTTTGTTTCCCTTGTGCTATTTTTGGTATTCTGTCCTTATCTTTAATATTGGAGTGTTTGACTAATACATCTTGACATTTTTCTTTTGGGTTGAGTCTATTTGAAGCTTGCAGAGCTTCTTGAATGTGGATTTCCTCATTCTCCGTGACACCTGGGAAGCTTTCTTCTAGTACCTCTTTCACAATTTTCTCAGTGTTTTCCCTACCTTTCTTGTGTTCTGGAATTCCAGTCATTGGTATGTTACACCTTTTGATGTTTTCTTCATTTTGCTTCCATCTTCTGTTTTTTCTTCTAGTATGTTTCCATTGATTTCTTGTCTTCCAGCTCATTAGCACTCTATTGTCTCTCTTCTGTTCTTTTTTGTCCCTTCAGCATATTGGAAACATCTTACATTTTGGTCTTGACATTCTGAATTGCATTTTGATGAGTGTACCCTTTCTGTGTTGTGATGATTTTTAAAAAATTCTTGTACTTCTTTATCTACAGTTTAATTCTTTCTTTCTTTCATCTTTTGTAATTTTTTCCATATTTATTCATGTTCTTCCATGTTGATATATTTCTTCTGGATCCTCATCTCTGCAGTTGCTTCATTTGTGCTTTCCATTCTTTCTTCCATCATTTTCACCTTCCTCTATAGCCACTCATATGGCTCCAAGTCAATATATTTCTTCTGCCTCCCTGTCTTTGGGGTATTCTTTGGCACTGTCACATGCTCTGCTTTTTAAGTAGAAGGCTTGATTTGGTTTTTAACAATGTTTGAAGCTGCCTGCTGCTTCCTTTTCATTATATGTAGTTTTTCTTTGTAGGTGTTAGGTTGTTCCTATTGCGTCTGCATAGGTTATTGACAGTTCTTTATCTTTATGATGTTATCGATTAATTGCAGACTTAAACCCTTTTTAGTCACTATACCAGGAGTCTTTTCTGGTCCTGCACTGTGGAAAAGCTTATCTTTTCTAAAGTCCTTCGACTTCTCTTTGATTCTCTTTGCTTTTTGGGCAGCCCCATGGGAATCCCACCTAAGTGTTGCTCATCTTTTCTAAAGTTTTAAATTGTCCTTGGTGGTGCTGGTGCACCATGGGGCTGGAGTCTAGCTTCCCTCTTAATGCTGTACTTTACTGGAGGTGGGGGAAGGAGGCAAGGTCAGGTTCCTCAAGGGTAGGCAAAGTCCCAGGATGCTCCCTGGGGTCTTTTACTTGGGAGAAAGACCCAGGGAAGTGGTTAGATTTGAAAAGTGTGGCCTCCATATCTCAATTGGTGCTATTAACCAACCTTTCTACCATTCTCCTCTCCTGTGTCTGGTCAGAAGGAAGACACTCCTGCCTGAGCAGACAAAGGCCCAGAGAAATATTAGTGCCCACATAGGGCAGTCTTTACATCACAGTTGATGTTAATGTCCAATCCATGTGTGTGTCTCCTCTTCTGTAGCTAGTCAGAGAAGAGTCTTTCTCTTCTGAACAGTCATAGGCTCAAGGAAGAGATAAAGTTTCAACCATGTAGTCCTCAAGATTCAGCTAGTGCTGACCCTTTTGCCTGTTTTCTCCCATGGATCTGGTTGGGAGAGAGTTGTCCCTATGTGAACAAAGTCCAAGGGAAACATCAAACTCTAAGAAATGAAGTCCTCAATTCCTTGTTGGTTTATTGTAGCAGATCTACTCACCTCTCTCCTCTTCTGCAGCTGCTGGTCAGGATGGAGCCACTCCAGCCTATTTTCTTTCCTGATGGTGATGGCTCCATACTCTATTACCATCTAGGAAAGATCATAAGTCTTGTCAAAGGAGAGGTGAGGTGCTGGGGTAGGGGAAGGTGGGAGGGTGAGGCAGGATGGGGTGAGTGGCAATGGGGGATGGGAGGTGGGGCATGGTGGGAGTGAGGCAAGCAATAAGCGAAGCACTGGATTACTCTGGGAATGAAATCTAGTGTGGTGGAGCAAAAGGATACACTGATACATTGTATCTTATAAAATTGATTAATATCCATCTATGGCTACTATCACCCATCTTTTTGAGAATCATTGAATCCACCTTGTTTTGAACAATCTTCAGCAGGATTTTTCTTGCATGTGAAATTAATGATACTGTTTTGTAATTCTCACATTCTGTTGGATTTGCATTACACATTTTCAGTGTTTTGGATCCTTCTTTAAGAACTGACTTCCAGACGGGCTTCGCAGAGTGCCGTGGTCTCCTGGTTCAACAGTGCTTGAACGGAACCAGGCGCTCGTCCGCGTCTCCCCTCGCCGGTCATCTCCAGCCAGTCCTCTGCCACCTCCTCACATCAGCACCCCCGGACGCCCCAAGGTCCTCGCCTCCGCTCCAGCACCGCGCAGCCGCCGCCTCTCCGCCGCCATGACTGCGTCCCCTTCGCAGGTGCGCCAGAACTACAGCCAGGTCTCGGAGGCCGCCATCAACCGCCAGATCAACCTGGAGCTCTATGCCTCCTATGTCTACCTGTCCATGTATTACTACTTCGACCGTGATAAATGTGGCTTTGAAGAATTTTGCCAAATATTTTCTCCACCAATCCCACGAGGAGAGGGAACACGCCGAGAAACTGGTGAAACTGCAGAACCAACGAGGCGGCCACATTTTCCTTCAGGACATCAAGAAACCATATCGGGATGACTGGAAGAGTGGGCTGAACGCAATGGAGTGTGTGCTACACTTGGAGAAAAGTGTGAATCAGTCCCTACTGGAACTGCACAAATTGGCCACTGACAAGAACGACCCTCATTTGTGTGACTTCATTGAGACACATTACCTGGATGAGCAGGTGAAATCCATCAAACAACTGGGTGACTACGTAACCAACTTGCGCAAGATGGGCGCCCCAGATTGGGGCCTGGCTGAGTACCTCTTTGACAAGCACACCCTGGGAGACAGTGACGGCGAGAGCTGAGTGAAGCTTTAGCCCGGCTTCCCCACAGCCACAGGGGTGACTCCGTGGTCACTACCAGGCCACCTGCATGTCTTGTTTATTTTACCTTTTCTATAAGTTGTACCAAAATACCCACTTAAGTTCTATCATTTATACCATTCCTTCAGATAGTCCTTTGGTACCCAGCTGTTGTGTTGGAGATCTTGGTGGGCCAGAAGTCTAAGCCATCTTGGCTAAATTCTTTAATCATCAAGGTGTCTGCTTCAGTCACATTTAATAAAATGAAACTTACAAGGGAAAAAAAAGAACTGACTTCCCCTTCATTCAAAGGATTGTGTGTCTGTAAATTGCCTCAAGTGTTATAATTGATTGAGGAACCACAAGTCTCTATCAATTCAAGTTACACTGATGTTCACTTAACCTATAATTCCTCCCTTTGTTTAGATAAACTAGATATTCATTAGATTTTCCAATTATTTCACTCTTAGGTATGCCTAACATGAATAACCAATGACCTAAGCACATATAAGTGGAACTATTTTTATTACTACTTTGACGATGCTGTTCATTACTGTAACCACACTTACCTTCTCTTTGTCAATCAAATGTTTGCATCTACCACTATAGCCCCTGACTGCATACTTTTTCAATCAGTAACCTCTCCAAACTACTGAAGAGCATCTCTGTAAGTCTGAGGACTAAGATGTGCTTGACTGAGATCATTGTCTTACCAATCATTTCCTATGTATCTGAGAGCTGGACAATGAACATGAACTACAGAAGAATTGATGCCTATGAGTTGTAGTATTGGAGAATAGTCCACTGAATGTCCCATGTACCACCAAAAGAACAAATATATCTTGGAGGAAGTGCATCCAGAGTGCTCCTTGAAGGCAAAAAATGGCAATGCTTTATCTCATATATTTTAAGCATGTAGTTAGGAGAAGCTATTTCTTGGAAAGATACATCATGCATGGAAAAATACAGGGATACATATAAATAATTATATGAAACAAAGTTGTAAATAAAGGATGTATGAAATACAATGTACATGAATGAAACTCAATGTATGAACTATTGTATGCAAAACAATTAAAATAATGCAGAAAAAAATTAAAAGGATACATAGCAAAAAAATAAAAAAAGAATGTCTTATAAGGGATCTGCCTCAGGCAAAGCTCAATGCATAACAACATTTAAAGTGATAGAGCAGATAACAACACGTCAGGCGAAGCTGATGGGTTAACCTCCTTGAACAGTGGTAAAAAAGGCTGTTTCTGTTAATTGGAGTAATTGAATGGAATTTAGAGGCTCAGTGTTCTCAGATTCCTTATTCAAAAATACCAAACTCATTATCGCTGAGTCAAAAGTGATACATAACTGACCCTCCAGCAGGTTCTCAGATCCTGTAAATCACATGAGAGGAGATTCCCCATCTTTCTCTCAGGGAGAGACTGGTGGATTTGAAACAGACAAATGGCATCTTCAAGTCAGCAGCACAAACCCTTATGAACTACTCTATAGCAGTTTCCAACTATCTACCCACGTATCCCTATCACATATTTCATGATTCCAGTTCTTACCAATCAGATACCATATAAGGTTGAGATTTCAGTTAATTTTGTCATTCAGCTATCCAGTTCTGATTTGGTTTTCAGCAATATCAGCCTTGTTATTTACATAAAAATTATTCTTTCTTGCAGGGCACATGTGTAAGCTTTGAAATCTTTTATATGATGCTATAACTATGCCTTTAAAACCCCGAGATTATGTCTTACTATCATTATTTTATCTAGTTTAAGTAGGTCTAAGAGGTTTCTCTATTTTTCTCATTCTGACAAAATTATACAACAGTATCAAACATGTGCTGATCTAGAACCTCACGAATACTTGGCCAATTGGTGAGAGTATTTTACACCTGACACAAGGGATTAATAATACCCCCTTTCCTAATAGAAGTAGAATTGCTAATGCCTATAAGACTATTAAGAACTAGTATTGAAAATTCATCTTTCTGCTTTCCCTCCTTAGACCTATTCTTGAAACCAAGTCTTTGACTGTATTCCCAGAAGAAGAAACATGAAGCTTACATCCATTTGTATCTATCAAGCTAGCTAGCTAGTTTTTGTTGGTGTGTGTCTTTGAGCCGAGTACAACTCACAGCAACTCTTTGAACAACAAGCCTGAACCATGTCCTATCCTGTGTCATCCTCACTTACTCTGACACCCTCATACCTATTGCTGCAGTCACTGTGTTCATTCACCTGGTTAAGAATCTTCCTGTCCTTCACAAGCCCTTCACTTTCCCAACCACAATGTCCCTCTTCAATGACTAGCTTGTCCTAGCAATAAGCCCAAAGTCTGTGAGATAAAAATTTGCCATCCTTTGAGGAGATCTGGTGGCCTAGTGGCAAGGACCTGCAACTACAATCCCAGAGGAGCACGGTTCGAATCCACCAGATGCTCTGCCGGGGAAGGAGGGACAATTTCCTCCTGTACCAGTCAGATCTGATTTGACGGTACACTCACACAAAAGTAATAAAAATTTAAAAAAATTTAAAAAAAATTGCCATCCTTGTCTCCAAGGAGCATTCTGGCTCCATCTACTCCAAATCATAACTGTTAGTTCTTTTAGCAGTTCATGGATTATTTAGCAATCTTCTCCAAAATAAAAATTTGAAGGCATCAATTTTTCTTCTGTCATCCTTTTACTTAAAATTGACTAGAAAGACCATGGCCCAAATCAGGTGCACCTTAGTCCTCAACCTGACATCATTACTCCTCAATAATTTGGAGAGGCCCCTAACTATAGATTTTCCCAGTGCTATACATCTTCTGGTTTCCTGACTGCTAGTATCAATAATAATGACTGTGGATCCAAGTTAGATGAAGTCACTGACAATTTTGATCTTTTCTCCATTTATCATGCTGTTGTCTATCAGTCCAGTGGCTAGTATTTTTGTTCTCCTGATGTTGAGATAAAAATTCATATTGAAGGCTATAGTTTTTTATCTTCTAGATATGTCTCTATCTATCTATATATGTGTTTGTATATATGCACATACATATTATATAAATATATTTTTAAAATATAGATTTGTATTATAGAAAATATGTATAATACATAATAATCTGTGTACATATATGCATGTTGTTTGCTGTGAATACATCCCCCTGCTGACACCAAATGCCTATAGAGCTGAAAATGGGGCTTGAGGTCACAAGGTTGTGAGCATCTCCCTGCAAGGGCCAGAAGGAGTGAAAATAGCATAGTCCCTCACCACCCCAGTAGAAAGCAGATATAGAGTCCAGAGCCCAGCTCCATAGTATCTCCAGGGCCATACCAGTGGCAAAATGTTCATTTATTCATTGTTGACTCAGAGACTCACCATTGTGGTACCAAGAGTGGGGTTTATTAGGAAAGTAAGATGGAGAGTGAGGGAGGCAAAGAATATTACCCAATACAAATCCATAGTTTAGGCCAGCAGTCCCAAGACACAATTCCTCAATTAGCCCAGGAACAAGTTTCAATTCAGAAACACAAATTCAAGAAGCTTCCCTAGTCATCCAGCAAGGTTTGCCTCAGAACGGTTATAAGTCAGCTTCTCTTTAATTATCCATCAAACACAGCAAAATTTCAACTGTGGTCTTTACCTCAGGGCTTCTCTGGTTACACCTTGCCACAGTTTCTCCACAGCAATGCCAGGGTCTCTCCACCACGATCACTAGGATCTTACCATCTGAGTCTTGCTAGCCTCAAATCTTGATGCTCAGTGTGGGAAAAAATTTCCCTCTTATCCTAGTCCCACAAGTGTTGATGATTTACAAGACCAGATGTCTGCAGTTAAGGTAGCTGGAAACAGTGGGGAGGTTAACATAATGGCTTAAAAAAAGCCAACTTTTAGGCTAACACCACACTCTCTATTGTGATACTGCTTATCAGTCCGGTGGCTGGGATTTTTGTTTTCTTGACATCGAGATGCAATCCATATTGAAGGCTGTAGTCTTTCACCTTCTAGATATAGGACTATCTACCTACACACACATGTATGTGTGTGTATACACACACATAATTATATATATATACACATATATGTGCATACATATACATGTTTATATATGTGCACATATATACATGTTATTTGTTATGCTTAATATGTACACATAAATGTATGTGTGTAGTTTGTATGTTTAGAGATAAATTTATTTCAAGGAAATTAGTTACATATTTGTGAGTCTTTTAAGTGAGATAAAAACATGTTCACTATTTCTCAAACTGAAATCTGGAGTCATAATACAAAAGCATTGAATGATTGAAAAAAATATCTAAATAAAAATATCTAGATAAAAAAAATATCTAAAGAAGATGGAAGCACAATTAATGTACCAAAAAGACTTGGTTGATATTTCATTACATATGACATTGAGCCATTTCATTAAATAGTATATGCTCGAGAACCAATGGTACTGAAAGAGGAAAGCCACACTTCACCAAAGAAATTGGTAAGAAAAAACATTCCAGAAATTGGTGGAATGCTAATTGAGATGTTCCAACAAATAAATGTAGCCCTAGATGCTCTCACAGCTTGGAAGGAGGAGTGGCATCCACTTCCATAATAGCTTGCCTCTGGAAACCCTATGAACCTGGAGAGAGGATGAAAGGCACCCAAGTGTCGAGGACTCTCCTTCATAGGGTCGCTATGAGTCACCTGTGACTCGACAGCACTTAACAACAACAACAACAGATGTTCTCACTGATCTATGGCAAGAGATTTGAGAGAGGGCTACTTTATCAAATAATTTTTTTTAATCCGTACTTATGTCAATTTCAAAAAACGATATAAAAAGATTTGTAAATTTTCATACAATATCCTTAATACCACACACAAGTGAAATCTTGCTGTAGATATACAAAAACAGCTGGAGCTGTACATTGACAGAGAACTGCCAGACATTTAAACTAGATACAAAAGAGGAAGAAGAATGAGGGACATCTTTGCTGACCTCAGATGGATCTTTGCTGACAGAGAAAATATCAAAATATGTTTGTGTTTATGATTATGCAATACCATATTAGTGTGTGGATCATAGGGAATTATGGATAACATTACAAAAAAATGGGAATTACAGAATACTTAATTGTGCTCATTGAGAACAAAAGGCACACAGACCAAAAGCAGTTTAACTAGAACAAGGAAATGCTAAATGGTTTAAAGTCAGGAATGATACATGTCAGAGTTGTATCTTTTCATCATATCCATACCATCTGTATACTGAGCAAATAGAGACACTGGACTGTATGAAGAAAAATGTAAATAGTTGAAGGAATTATCAATAATCTGAGATATGAAGATGACATAACTTTGCTTACTGAATGTAAAGAGGGCAGGAAGATGCTATAAGTGGCAGGATTAGGAGAGCTTCATACTACAGATCGAAAGCCACAAGACTTGTGGTTTAATGCTGAAGCTGTCTTGACTAAGAAATTGTATCCTGTTGTCAACCTGAACTGTAAACTTTAACTTTTCTAATAATCATGAGTATAGTTCTGTGAGATTTTTTACGGTTACTGCAACTGACTTCAGACCCAGTGAAGAGTAAGTGTGATGTTGGAATTAGAAGTAGGGGTTGAAGTGTGCAGGACGTGTCTGACCTCATGGGAATTTGTTTTATATTAGTGAATGTTCTTGATGGGGATAGTTATGCCCTGTGGAGTTAGTTAAGGATATGGCTGTCCCAGTACTGTCTGCACTCCTTTTACACAGATTAGGTGACTACAACATTAGGATGAAGCACAGCAGAGATTGTGAAGATGCCACGGAATTGGTCAGGTTTCCTTCTGATGAGACAGAGTTGACTAAACAGAACCTAACAACAACAAAGTCTAAAGAGGGGAAAAGCCAACAAACAAAACACTGGCTTTGGTCTTTTCTGCATCAGGTAATAATGGAACTACCGAAAGAAGTTTTATGACTGGATGGTTGTACTGAATTAACTTGTTGCCAGGACATAAATACAGCTAGGAATGTGTTTTAAAATGTATCACCTACACTATGTCCAAAATCATTTAGGAAATGAGAAATGTAAGTAATTAAGACAGATCTGGAAAAGCAGAACATGATATAGCAGAAAATGTGTCAGCAGGACTACTTGGCAAGTCCTTCTAGAATCAGCAAAACTAAACACGAGAGGAAATGCTGAGTTTAGTATTTAAGAGAATTTGTGGTTGAATTTTCACCTCTTGTCATGCTCATCTTCCTTCTCTAGCCTTCCTTTCCTGGTGACTGTCTCTATGGCTAGCAAGGGAAGAAAAAAGTAAACATGAAGGGGAGCAAATTTGAAATAATGAGGAAATATAGTCAATGTGAGGGTTATGACCTCTCTCTCCACAAAGCAAGGAAGTGAAAATAAGCACCCGTTCTGATTTATGGCAATCAACTGAGAATTTTTAATGTGTGCAAGAAAGTTGTGCGATTTAGAAGGCTATGATTTTGGATTAAAGAATTATTTCTTTATTATGTTAACTTTGGCTTTTTGGATGCTACAGTGTAGTCGTATTGGGTTAACTTTATTAAATGGTACTGTTCCTACACATACCTGGGGAATTTTTTTTAAAAAAAGAAAGAGAATAGCAAGAGTTGTGTGTGGCGTTGGACTAGATTAAGATCTTGCCGATGTTCCAAGTACCAAACACATTTTGTTCTCCTTCATATAAAGAATCCAAAATAAAAATGTATTAAACCTTCAACTGTATGAACAGCAGGCAACGTAATACTATTTTTTAGGTAGACGCAAGCAATTGCTCTTTCAATAGTTTGTTTTTACTTAAAATGTGAAAAACTGCCAATTTAATTTAACCATAGTTTGAGGGTATCATTAACACCCCTTAAATCTTATGTTACTCCTTCATTTTCTAACCTAGTGGCAAGAAGCTCTGTTGTAATCTTGAAACATGTGGTTTGAGGCCACCAGCTGCTCACATAGGAGAAGAATGGGAAATCTCCCCTGCAATAAACTGCCTGTGAAAACCCATGGGAGAGTCAGCTATGGGTCAATTCTGACTCTACGGTACACAACAACAACTATATCATATTCCTGTTATTTTTATGTTTCAAACTTATAACATACACTTTACCTCTACCTTAGACTGCTTCACTCTACAAAAAAAGTTATTTCTTGCCTGCCTCTTTTCACTGCAACTTTCGACTGTCACATATCTATACAAGGCAGTAAGTTAGCCTTGGCTTATATATTGATGCTTTTCAATATGATTCCTGCCTTATAAAAACTCTGTTAAATGAGACAATGATCCTCAAGTAATTACTACAGTACTTAAGATGTTTTGTCATTGTTGTTGGTAGATCCTATAGAGTTGAACAAGACTTATAATAATCCGGTGAACAGAAGACCTGAATCCTACCCTATCCTGCACCATTTTTATTATCACTGCTATGTTTGAGCCACTATGTCATTCTATTTTGTCAACGGTCTTCCTCTCCTTTGTTTACCTTCCACCCTACCATGCTATCCTACTCCTGGACTGGCATCCACTAGCAATATGCCCAAAGTATGTGAGATGGAGTTTCATCATCCTTTCCTCTAAGGTGCACCCTGGCTGCACTCTTTCGAAGATATATTTGTTCTCTCAAGTAGGATATTAATTACTCTTCTTTAACACCATAACTCAAAGGCATTGACTATTCTACTGTGATTGTTAGTCAACATCCAGCTTTCAGATGCACTGGAAACAATTGAACAGACTATGTCTTGAATCAGATGTACCTTAATTCTCAGACTGATGCCACTGCTCTTCAGTATCTTGGAGAAGAAGTCCCTGACTCTGTAGACTTACCCAGTGAAACTTATTTAAAAAAAATTTCTTCACTATTGTTTTCAAGGGTACTGACAGTGTAAACTAACAAGATGAAATTGTTAACCATTTCAATATTCTCTCCATCCATCATGATGTTGTTTGTTGACTTGGTGGGGAGGATTTTTGTTGTATTGGTGTTGAGACATAAGCTATATTGAAAGTTGTAGTCACAGACCTTCTAAAATAAGCTCCCCAGGTCTTCTTTGCATCAGCTGGGAAAGTTGTGTCGTATTCATAACACAGGTTGTAGATGAGCCATTCTCCCATTTCTGATGCCACTTTCTTCTACATAGAGCCTAGCTTCTCAAATGATTTTTCTGCATACAGATTGAATAGATACAAGTCTGATATACATACATCTTTCTTAATTTTAAATCATGGTGTGTTACCTTGCTCTGTTCAGATGACAATCTCTTAATCTAGATATAGTTTATGCATGAACCTAATTGAGTGTTCTGAAATTCCCATTCTAAATGTTACCCATAATTATGATACACACGATCAAATGTTTTTGCATAGTAAGTAAACCACAAATTGTGGTAAAGAGAAATGCTGCCAACGCAAGATACACAGTTCAGATCTATCAGCTATTCCCTGAGAGAAAGATGGACAGTCAACTCCCTTGAGATTTATGACCTAGGAAAACCTACTGGATAGTCAGCTAGAAGTTGGTTCCAACTTGATGGTACATAACAACAATATATGACATAGTTTAGACAAGCATTAAACTATGGCTTTTGTTGTTATGGAGTGAGTTGGGAGAGACTGAGCTAAATATGGAAGTGCAGACTAATACACTCACACCAATTTTGTTTTAAAGCTTTTTAAAATTGGTTTTAAAAATTGAAACTACAGATAATAATAATAATAATAATAATAATAATAATAATTCTATAGGAGAATGTTTAAAAACTAAATTTTGCAACATTAGTGATAAAAAAGTATGCATCCTTAACATTTTAAAAATTAATTTATTTCCTTTCTTTGCTCTCTAGCCCACTGCATTTTTTATTTGTTTTCTTCTATAATAAGGATTTTCAGTATTGATATTATTTATGAGTTGTTGTTGTTGTTAGATGTCCTCAAGTAAGCTCTGAACACTATGAACAACATATCTGAAACATGTCCTGTGCCATCCTGTGATCTCTGAAATGTTTGAACCCATTTTCACAGTCATTGCATCAACTGTGTTACTGAGTTCCTTCCTCTTTTTCTCTGACCCTTCATATTTCTAAGCATGATGTCTTTTTCCAAGAACTAGCACTTGTTAGTACACAGCATATGTGAGACAAGTTTCACCATGCTTGTCTCTAAGAGCACCCTAGTTGCACTTCCTCCAAAATAAATTTGTTTTTTCCTTTTGACAGATCACGGAATAGTCAGTATTATTCTCCAACACCACAGTTCACAGACAGAGATTCTTCTTCTCTCATACTTATTCATTGCCCAACTTTCAGTTGCATTAGGAAGCAATTGAAAATACCATGACTTGGATCAGGGACAACTTCATCTTCACAGTGGCACCCTCGCTCTCTAGCACATTGGAGAGGTCCTTGAAAACTTAATTTCCTGATTGTAACATGCCTTTTGTTTTCTTGACTGCTGATACCAAGGGTGTTGATTGTGAATCTAAGTAAAATGAAATCATTGACAACTTCACCCCTTGCTCCATCTATCAAGAAGGTGCATATCGGTCCAGTCATGAAGAATTTTTTTCCGTGACATTGAGATGTAATCCATATTACATTTGTAGTCTTTGATCTGCAGCAAATGTGTCAAGTTCTCTTTGTTTTTCTGCAAGCCAGATTATGTCATCTATATAATGCAAATAAAAAACCAATGGTAATTAAGGAAGAGGTTCAAGTTACACTCAAGACTTTGGCAAAAAATAAGGCCATAAAAAAAAAAAAGAAATTCCCATATTAGAACCTTTTCCAAAACCAGAAACTTTATGCACCAATG
This sequence comes from Elephantulus edwardii, assembly GCF_000299155.1. Lineage (NCBI taxonomy): Eukaryota > Metazoa > Chordata > Mammalia > Macroscelidea > Macroscelididae > Elephantulus > Elephantulus edwardii. The sequence goes on along the minus strand of NW_006399846.1, from coordinate 85,597 downwards.
AGCTACAAGGTCAATTCATCTCACCCCAACCCCCAATGTTACTCTCCATGCTGAGTAGCTTGGTATGCAATAAACTTTGAGAAATGTTAAAAAAAATGTAAATTGAGATATTTCAACAAGACATTTAAAAGATGCCTTTCGGTGCCAGCAGTGGAGCCAGCTGCGCCTACCTTCCCGGGCTTCACGCAACCACTCCGGCCACCATGACGGAACAGGCCGACTTGTTCGCCGAGGATTTCCAGTCTAGTGGCATCGCCACCTCCATCTCTAAGACGGCCATGGCCCTGATTCAGGGAGTCAAGTGGCTGCCGCAGGTCCAGCAGTCCAGCAAGCAGATCGCCGGCGACAAGCAGTCCAAGGACATCGAGGACTGCGTGGTGCGCATCCCCAGGCAGCAAGGAGCTGTCCTTCCAGAAGGGCTAGCTGGCCAACGTCATCCACTACCTCCCCACCCAGGCCCTTACTTCGCCTTCAAGGACAAGCACAAGCCGGTGTTCCTGGGCGGGGTGGACAAGCACAACCAGTTCTGGCCCTACTTCGCTGCAGCCTGGCCTCGGAGGAGTGGCCACCTCCCTGTGCTTCTACCCGCGGGACTTCGTCCGGACCCGCCGCCGACGTGGGCAAGTCAGGCACAGAGCGCGAGTTTACCGGCCTGGGAGGCCGCCTGGTGAAGATGAGCAAGTCTGAGAGCATCCGCGGCCTCTCCCAGGGCTTCAGCGCGTCCGTGCAGGGCATCTTCATTGACCACGACACGGCCACAGGCCTGCTCCCAAACCCCAAGAACACGCACATGGTGGTGAGCTGGATGAGTGCGCAGACGGTCACTGCGCTGGCCGGAGTGGTGTCCACCTACACCGTGCGGAGAAGGATGGTGATGCAGTCTGGCCAGAAAGGAGCGGACATCATGTACACGGGGACAGTTGGCGCAAGACCTTGAAGGACAAGGGAGGCCAGGCCTTTTCGAGGGCGCCTGGTCCAATGTGCTGCGTGGCATGGCCGGGGCCTTTATGCTGGTCATTTACGATGAGCTCAAGAAAGTCATTTAGGGCCTCCGCTGACTGATGCCCCCTCTCCCTCTGTGTGAACCACCCCCACCTTCTATGTGGACCACAGAACTCCCCCCATCTGTCAAGACCACCGGGGCCGGGGCTTGACCACTTTGGACCACTGTCCACTCGTACCGCACCGCATCACGCATCCACTAGTGGACGGTGCCTGGGGACCTCAGTCCAGAGTGCGCACGGCGTGCCTCCCCGTGTGTCCAGTATTTATTTACAGAATCACGACTCCTCCCGCTCACCTGTGCATGACTGTCTGTGTTAGCACCCCCTCTGCCAGGCCAGCCCCCCATTATGTCAGGCACCAGCCAGACAATAAACAGGAAGTGCCAGTTGGGGGTAGTGGTGAGGGGAAAGACATTTAAAAGACAACAAACTACCTCATGGGTGGGGGGGGGAAGACTCAATAAATGTAGAAATTCTTGAACAATAGTCTTAATATGACACACAATCAAAATCTTGCTGAAGATTATTTAAAAAATAGCTGGAACTGTACTTCAGCAGGAAACTACCAGATATTCAAGCTGGATTTAAAAGAGGCGGTAACACCAGGGATATCATTGCTGATGTCAGATGGATCTTGGCTAAAAGCAGAAATTATCATAAATATATTTATATGTGTTTTACTGACTATACTTAAGCATTTGATCATGTGGATCATAACAAATTATGGCTAACACTGAGAAGAATGAGAATTGCAGAACATTTAATTGTGCTCATGCAAGGCTTGTTCATGCACAAAGAAGCTATTATCCAAACAGAACAAGAGACTACTCGAAGGTTTAAAATCAGAAAAGGTATGTGTCAGGGATGTATGCTTTTTCCATACCTATTAAATTTATATACTGAGCAAATCAATTGAGATGATAGATAGATACATAGATAGAGAGATAGATGATAGATATAAAAAATGTCCTATCAGGTTGGAAGAAAACTCATCATAGTTGCTGCCACAGCCACTGATTTATTTATTTTTTTAGGTGTGTGGATCACAACAAATTGTGGCTAATACTGAGAAGAGTGGGGACCCCAGAACACTTGACTATGCTCGTGCAAAACCTATACCCAGACCAGGAAGCAGTACTCAGAATAGAGCAAGAAAACACTGCTTGGTTCAAAATCAAGAGAGGCATGTATCAGGATAAGAGATGCGTCCTATCTCCATACCTTTTCAATCTATTTGCAGAACAGATCATTTGGTAGGCTGGGCTTTATGAGGAGGAATTGGTGGAAGACTCATTAACAACCTACATTATACAGATGACACAACCTTGCTTGCTGAAACTGAGGAAGACCTGATGTGCTTGCTGCAGCTCAAGAATATAGTCTTTAATATGGATTAAAGCTCAACATCAAGAAGACAAAAATTCTTACCAGTGGGCCAATTGGCAGCACCTTGATAGATGGAGAAGAGATTGAGGTAATTAACTATTATAGCTTACTTGGCTCCACAATTAATACTTTTTGTGCCAGCAGTCAAGAAATCAAAAAACAAATTGCACTGGGAAAATCTTGTCAGGGACCTCTCCAGAGTACTGAGAAGCAACAATTTCAGTCTAGAGACTAAGGTGCACCTGATCCAGGCCATGGTCTTCCCAATTACTTGCCATGCTTCAGAGAGCTGAGCAATGACTAAGGATGACAGAAGAATTGATGCCTTTGAGTTGTGATGCTGGAGTCTTGAACATACCATGAACCACCAAGAAAATAAATGGCTCTGTCTTGGAGAGGGCGAAATCAAGTTTCGCCTTGGAGGTTAGGATTTTGAAGCTCCATCTCACATATTTTGGGCATGTGGCCAGGAGAAAGTAGTCCTTGGAGTACATCATGTTTGGAAGGGTGGAAAGACAGTGCAAGAGAGGAAGACCCCAGATGAGATGAATAGAGTAGCATCTCCATTTTCTAGTATTAAATGTTGTCTCTCTGCCCAAATGCTAGTATTACCATAACAAAATATACCAAAAGTGACTGGTTTAGAAGAGTAGGTATTACTTGTCCCACAGTTTAGGAAGCTAGAACTCCAAATCAGGGCATTTGAAAGGGAAGAGCCTTCACTGTTGATATCTCTGGAATTCCTTAAAGTTCCTTGGCAATCATCATTGTCTGTTCTCTGCCCCTATGTGTCTTTGTGTCTATTCTCTTTTTGTAATTGGGAAGTGATCAGGTTTAGTATTCTTCCTACTGTTATGGCCTCATTATCATTATTGAAGAAGAACTTTATTTCCATATAAGATCATATCCATAGGTTCAGAATCCGTGATTTCCAATACAGATATTTGTGGACACAATTTAACCCTTAACATAGACATGCATTCAGACATAGAGTACACAACCATATTTGTAAACCTTAATAAAATAAAAAATTATTACACTGATTTAGCCATTTTTCTATGAAGAGATAGAACAACACAAGAATCCCAGAAACCACCATTATAAACCAATAGAAGTTCATTCTTTCCAAAAGGTGTGCTATCCATAGCTTACTTTCATTTCCTTCTGAAGTTTAAACCAATTACATCATATACTGTGTGTTTTGTATATGGTTCTTATTGAAAGTTATGTGCATGAGAATCATACATATATTTTAGCACACATTTTAGCTTGTTGCTTTTCATTTCTGTAACTATTAACTTGTTTAGCCATTCCATTTTATGGCTAATTTGGTTGTTTACAATGCTCTCAACCTGTTTCTATAAGTAATTTCTTTGTATATTATGGCATTCACATCAATTAGTGTTGACTATATATGAATCATACTTGACTTGACAACACCTAACAAGAACAAAAATAACAATATACAAAAAAGAGAGCTCAGGTGACCTAGTGATAAGGAGCTGCACTGCCAACCTGAAGGCATACAGTTCTAATCCACCAGCTGCTCCATGGGAGAAAGATGGGATAGTCTCCTCCAATGGGACTTACTGCCTCTGAAAACCCACTGCAGGGTTAGCTCTGAGTCAGTTCAGACTTGACAGCACACAACAATACACAAAAGGACTTCTCACTTTCTTCAAGGATGACATCATTGGTGTCATCCCATGCTGCATCTGCTCTTCAATCATTAATGTTCAATTCCTCAAACCTATTCTTGAGATGGTCTTTAAATTCTGGTGAGATAGACTCAAGGTAGTATTTTGGGTTTTGTACACTTGCTTTATTTTCTACTGCTTCAATTTTTGCTTTCACGTGAGTAATTGATGGTCTGTTCTACAGTCAGCACATAGCCTGTTCTTGACAGCTGATATTGAACTACTCCCACAATTCTATCCACAGATGTAGTCAGTCTGAGTCCTATGTAGTCCATCAAGTGAGATCCATGTGCATAGTCACTATTTGTGTTCTTAAAAAATATTTGCATTGAATAAATCATTGTACAGAATTCTCTCACTCAGTACCCAGCCTCATCACTGTCACCAAGTCTGTGATTTCGGACTGCTGTCCTTTTTTTGTTTCCAACTTTTGCGCTCCAGTTGCCATCTAATAGTGTGATTGCATGTTTCATTAATTTCAAACTGAAAAAGTTGGTTAGAAATCCCCAATTTCCTCATCTTTGGGTTTAGTGGTTCCTGTTTATATCTGAAGAATAGTTGCATTAACAAGTCTTCCTTGTATGTGTGTGGATAGTATCCTATCACTCACAGCATTGTATTTCAGGATAGATCTTGAAATGGTCCTTTTGCCTATGAATGCAACACCATTGCTCTTTTATTTTTTGTTTAATTTTTTCCCCCAGTGTAGTAGATCACTGCTTGATTTAAAGAGGTCAATATCAATTCATCTCAGTTTGCTGATGCCTAAAATGTCAAAGCTTATGCATTCCATATCCTTTTTGACAACATCTAACTTTCCTAGGTTCATTATTTGCACATTGCATTTTCAGATTATTAATAGATCTATGCAGCTGTTTCTGCTTATATATGAATATTTCTGATCTGAAGGTTGTACCTCCCATGCTGTATCTAACCATGTTCCTCTATTGTTCATAGAGTTTTGAAAAGCCTACTATTTCAGAAGTGGATGGCCAATCTTGCTTCCTAGTTTGTCTTAATCTGGAAGTTCCATTATAACCTATCCACTCTGGATGACCCTGATAGTATTTGAAACCCTAATAGTGAAGCTTCCTACATCACAGCAAGCTGCGGGACACCTCAGTACAGCAAACTAACAAACAAGGGCTGTATTCATAATATAAAATGGTAAATAAGCTATAAAATATGCAACATCATGTAGAACAATACAACAAGCTGACAGATACAAATCATAAAAATAAGAAAGAACACAGATATCATGGCGTCTGCATAATCTGGCTCTTCCCTCAAAGGAGAACCAGGACAGTGTGGCTATTCATCTCCTGATAAATGGTGTGCCAGCCAGTATTTCTGGATCCTCTACTTCCACTGACAAATGATACGTCAGGCCTACACGTCAGAGTACTCTCCTCCCAGCAAATGCTGTCTCAAGAGGCCTTTACAAAGATGGGAGGAATGAAAAACCAAACCAGATGTTAGAAAAGACTTTGAAAATTGCATTAGAACAACAAGAAGTCAAAATAAAAAGAATTGCTGAAGTAAAAGAAGTGAACAAAAGATTCCAAAGGGCAGCTCAAAAAGACAAATCAAAGTATTATAATGAAATGTGCAAAGAGCTGTAGTCAAAAAGTAAAAGGAGAAGAACTTGCTTGGCATTTCTCAAGCTGAAGGAACTGAAAACAAATTCAAGTCTTGAGCTGCAATACTGAAAGTCTTGTTTTTACATGCTATCAAGTCAAATACAACTCACAGCAACCCCCGAGCAACAGATCTGAACTCTTTCCTAACCTCCAACAGCTTCATCATCTCTGACACACTTGAGCCCATTTGCTATAGTCTCTGTCATTTCATCTCATTGAGGGGCTTCCTCTATTTCACTGACCTTCCACCTTTTCTAGCATGATGCCCCTTTTAAAGGAATATATCCTTCCAGCAACATGCCCAAAGTATGTGAGACAAAGCTTCTCCATCCTTGCCTCTAAAGAGCACTCTGACAGCACCTATTTATTTCAAGACACATCTGTTTGTTCATTTGGCAGTTCATAGGATATTCAGTACACTTCTCCAAACCACAACAAATATGTCTGTTTCCCTTCTGTCATCCTACTAATTTTCCAACTCTCAATGATTGAAATTGTAACAAACTATTGGAAAGATCGTGCTTGAACCTGGCACACCTTTGTCTTCAAATTGACATTATTGTTTCTTGGTCCTTTGGAAAAATCCTTAACATGAGATTTTCCCAGTACAATATGTCTTTTGATTTCCTGACTGCTGGTACCCAGGATGCTGATTGTAAAGCCAAGTAAGATGAAGTCACTGAAACCCATGCTGATCCTGAATTCATTGGTTTTCTGTAGTAAGCATTCCAAGTCCTCCTTACTTTCGTCAAGAAAGATTGTGTCTTCTGCATAATGGAAATTGTTGGTATGTTTTCCTCTTATCCTCATGCCACGTTTTGTGTTTTTTTTTTTCATATGGGTTCAGCTTCTTAAATTATTTTCTCAGCATGCATATTGAATAGGTACGAATGAAGGATAAAACCATGGCACATATCATTCTCGATTTTAAGCCATGTAATGTTCCCTTGCTCTGTTTGGACAATTGCTTCTTGGTCTAAGTATAGGTTTTGGATGAGCACAATTAAATATTCTGGAATTACCATTCTTCTTAATATTAGCTATAATTTGTTATGACCCACACAGTAAAATGCCTTTGCAGAGTCAATAAAACACAAATACTTTTTTCCCCATTTCTTTCTGGAGCTCTGGTGGCCTAGTGGCAAGAAGCTGTGCTGCAATCCCAAAGGCACATAGTTCAAGGCCACCAGATGCTCCATGGAAGAAGGAAGGGCAATCTCCTCCCATGCAATTAACTGCCTCTGACAACCCACTAGAGGGTCAGCTATGGGTCAGCTCTGACTAGTTGGTACTCAACAACAACAACAACAACAACATTATTTGCTTTAAGCCAGAATCCATCTAACACCAGCAATGATATCCTTGGTGCCACAGTCTCTTCTAAACCCAGTTTGAGCTTCTAGTAGTTCTCAATAAGTATACTGTTCTAGCTGGTATTGGATGATTTTAAGCACTATTTTACTTACATATGATATTAATGATATTGTTCAATAATTTCTACATTCTATGTGATCACTACTCTTGTGATCTACTGCCTTTGAAAACCCACTGAAATAAACTCATTGGGAGTCAGCTATGAGTCAGTTCCAACTTGGTGGTGCATAACAGTAGGCTACTATTTGTAAAATCTTGAATGACCTAGCAATCATCAAAAAGAGTATACATGGTCACTGTACCAAAAAGAATTGACTGACATGGCACTATTTCAGGAAGCAGCATATGACCAACAACCAATGATAATGAAAAAGTTCAGGTGGTAACGAAAGCATTGACAAAAATAAGGTCCCAGGAATTGATGGAATATCAATTGACACATTTCAACTCACAGATGTAGCCTTGGATATGCTCATGAGGCCATGCCAAGAAATTTGAAAAGATGCTTAACTGACTGGAAGAGATCCATATTTGCTTCTATTCCCCAAAACTGTGATACAATAGAATGTGGAAATTATTGAACAATATCATATGCAAGCAAAATATTGCTGAAGATTATTCGAAACAACTAGAATAGTACATCTATAGAAAACTATCAGAAATTCAAGTAGAATTCAGAAGATGACGTGCCATCAGAATTATCATTGCTGATGTCAGATGGACCTTGACTGAAAGCAGAGGATGCCAGAGGAATGTCTATTTGTGTTTTATCTACTATCCAAAGGCATTTAACTTTGTGTATCACAATAAATTATGGCTAACACTGAGAAGAACAAGAATTAATTTTTCTCTATGCTTCATGTAAAACCTAGAGTATGAAACTGTCATTGAAAAAGAACAAGGAAAAATGTTTTTTGTTTAAAATCAAGAAAAGTGTGTGTCAAGGCTGTATTCTTTATCTATACTTAAACTGTATGCAGAACAAATCAATGGAGAAGCCTGTCTATGAAGAAAAAATGTGACAACAGTGTCAGCGTAAGACTTAACAACAACCTGCATTATGAAAATTACATAACTTTGCATGGTGAAAATGAAGAAGACCTGAAGCATTGCTTCAAAATCAAAGACTACTACAGCCTTCAAGATGGATTACATTTCTACATCAAGAGGGAAAAAATATATCTTGCCCAAAAGGTAGCATCATGATAAATGGAGGCAGAAATTGTCAACAATTTCATTTTCCTTGGCTTCACCATCCGTACCTCTGGCATTGTTGTTGTTGTTGTTTACCATTGAATTGGAACTGATGCATACATAGCTGACCCTCCAGCGGATTTTCATAGGCGATTAACTGCACAGAAGGAGATTGCCCACCCTTCTCCCATGGAGCACTTGTCTTTCCAAACACCATTAGATAAACCTATCTGGACAAATTGTGTAATCTTAAACTTTTGGAGGATAAAATCGCCTCTGCCCAACTTGGCACTGACCAGCCTTTCTTAGAAGGTAGAATACCATACTCACCATTCAGGAATGAGTAACTAAGGATAAGTAGTTAGTCGTTGCACATGCCCATCTACAGAAAGCAGTTTGTCCCTTCACCAAGGTTGTCATTTCATCAATCTTGTTCCTGTATAGGGGTTTTTCTTTAATCAGATTTTATTTTATATTGGTTTGCATATAAAATTTGTATACATTGTTTTTCACACTATCCTTTATTCACGTTGTATTTCATACCATCATTCCCATTCATTGTGTTTTATAAAATTAATCAACATTAAACTATGACCACAATTGTGCTGTCTTTTCAGGTCTTTGTTAGATCTCTCCCATTTCCTTTAGTCCCTCCCTCCACCTGCCAAATTGTGAGACCTCATGGTTTCTCATCTGCTCATCCTCACCCCTCTGCTCCTACCACTTTCCCTCCTTAAACTCCTGTACATGTTTTACAATAATGGTCTTCTGTAGTATTTGTCCTTATGAGACTGAGTTAGTCCACTCAGAATAATGCTATCCCATCTCCCAAGTTATGCAGTAATTTTTTAAATCATTGCTTTTCAGTGCTGCATAGTATTCCATTATGTGGATGTATCATAATTTCTCAATTCAATCGTGGTTGGACATTTGGGCTGTTTCTGTTCTTGTGACTGTAAATAATGCTGTAATCATTAGTGCACAAATTCCCATTTTTGCCTCAGTATTAAATTCCTGGGAATATATTTCCAGGAATGGAATAGTTGGATCATATGGAATATGTCCTGTTGCAAGCAGAGACAGAAACCATGGAAGATGGGATGGTGTGTGGAAGGGACTGGTAGCTTCCCTGTCATGGGCATGTCTGCTGGTGTCCCCATGGGGATAATGACTTAGATCCAGTCTCTGTTTGAGAGTGTTCAGTTTTGTTCAAGAGTTCTAAATAGTTGGATTCAATTGTTTTTTCTAATTAAATTGCATTAATGGAAGGACAGATATCTAGAGCATCCTATTCTGCCATTTTTCCCAGTAGTTCAATGTTTAAGATTTTTTTTTAATTTCTAAATTTTGGTACAGATTTTGTGACTATTTGTAGAATACATATCCATGTTCACGGCAGCATTATTCATCATAGCAAGTAAAAGAGAAGCACCCATGTCTATCAACAGACTAATGAGAAAAACAAAACAAAACAACACACCGGTAACTATGGCATATTCACACATTAGAGTACTATGAGGTGAGATTATGAAGCATTATAACATGGATGGAGCTAGAAGAAATTGTTAAGTGAAATAATTCAATCTCAAAAGGGCAAACATTGTAGAAAACCACTTGGTGCCAGTGGTCAAGAAGAAATCAAAAGCTGTGTTGATTTGGAAAAAATCTGCTGTCAAAGGACCTCTTCAAAGTGCTAAGGAGTAATGATATTATCTTAAAGACTAAGACGTGTCCAATTCAATCCATTGTTTTTCAATTGCTTTTTTGTGCATTTGAACGTTAAAGACTGAATAGGGATGACAGAAAAAGAATCTTTCAGTTGCGGTATTGGATCAGAGTACAGAATTGTCTATAATTTTCTAAAACAACAAGAAAATATGTTTTGGAGAAAGCGCAACCAGGGTGCTCCTTAGAAGCCAGGATGGAGAAGATTCATTTCACTTACTTTGGGCATGTTGTCAGTAGGGGAAAGACTTGGAAAAGGACATTACACTTGGAATGCTAAAAGGTCAATAAAAGAGAGAAGACCCTCAATAAGCTTGATCCACATGGTGATTACAACAATGGGCTCAAATATATCAGAGGTGGCAAAAGAAGGGCAAGATATAGATCTGTTGTTCTGCAATTCCAGGTTTCTGTGAGTTATACTTTGGAAGCAAGAGTGGCATCCACTTCCTAAACAACCTGCCTCTGGAAATTCTTTGAACTTTGACAAATGACAACAGTTATAGAAAGGACTTTTGTTCATAGGATTGCTATGAATAGTGCACAACTCGAAGGCAATCAGCAACAACAATGAGTTCTATTATGATACTGAGCAACAACTATTCTAGAAAGGTAAAGATATATTTCTATACAGATAAAAACATTCTTGGAAGGATACTAGTGATGGGATGGGTGGAATAGGATAGTAAACATTCATAAATATATAATAGGTATTTATTAAGAAGGATGAAGGGAATGGTAATATGGAAGGGAATGATCAGACACGGTATTATAAGTTATAAAATAAAAATGTGCATGAATGGTTTCATGAAAACCAGTGTGCTTTGTAAACTTTCACTTAAATCAATAAAAAACAAAATAAGAACAAAGCACAATAATTACCTTTGAATTTCTAAGAACACATTATTTTGTTCCTTAATAAATTACTTTCTCAACATCTCTAAGACATATAAAACATTCTTCGAGAAAAATCTAAATTGAGCTTGATATTCTAGAATGTAGTTGTCATTGACTGACTATGCAATAGTTGACTATGGTCTTGCTCTATCCTGCTCCGTTTTCACAATCTCCGCCATGCTCAAGATCATTGATGCCATTTCGTTGAGAATTTTCTTCCTTTTCTGACCTTTTACTTTTCAAAGCATGGTGCCTGGTTCTACCTGGCAGAATTCCCAAAATATATGGGGTAAAATTTCATCATCCTTGTCTCTAAAAAGTACCTTGGTTGCAGATTTTCTTTTCCTTTTAGAAGTTCATGGCATATCCAATATCTTAAGCAACACTACAGTTCGGAAGTATCACTTATTTGGATTTTGCTTTCTTCAGTTCCACTTACCCATAGGCAACTGTGGTGCAAAAATAATAACCTAGCGGTAAGTCACCTGACCTACACCATTTATCTCACTCCATCTCAAGTTTTTATGAGACATAGTCAACAGCACATCATAACATACTGTAACTGTTCTATTTTTTTAAATTATTTATTATTGTTAATTGCTGTGCATATTTTAAGAATAAACTTTTTTTCACAGGTATGCATGTATAAAATAATTTACAACAGGCACTTAAAGAAATGCTAAAATCACTGCCAATAGAGATATGCAAGTCAAAACCACAATGACCTACCATCTGACTCCAGGAGCAGTGACAAAGTTTAACAGGACAGCAAGTAATAAATGTTGGAGAAGATGTGGTGAGATAGAAACTCTTAAACATTGTGGGATTGTAAAATGGTACAAGCACTCTGGAAGGCATTGTGATACTTCCTCAAAAATCAGAACATAGAAATTCCATTTCATTATTTCGCTGCTTGGAATATGTTGTTGTTATGTGCCATCGAGTCGCTTGCAACTCATAGCAAGTCCTAAACTCTGATCTGTCCTGTGCCAATCACACTGTCTCTGACACACACATCCCATCACCCCAGTCACTGAATTAATCCACCTCATAGAGGACTTTCCTCTCCTGAGCTGTCCCTCCACACTCCCAAGCATGATGTCCCTCTCCAAGGACCCGTCCCTCCTTGCAACATGTCCAAAGTATGTCAGACGAAGCCCCAGAATCCTTGCCTCCAAGGAGCATCCCAGTCTAACCCTCTCCTGGATGAATTTTTTTTCCTTAGCAGTCCATGGTACATTCAATACTCTTCTCCAGCACCACAGTTCAAAGGCATCAATTCTCCTTCTATCCTCCTTAGTCATTGTCCAACTCTCTGATGCATAACAAGTGGTAGCAAAGACCATGGCCTGTATCAGATGCACCTTAATCGCCAGAGAGACACCATGGCTCTTCAGTATCCTGGAGAGGTACCTAACAGCAGACTCTGCCATGGCAATACATCTTTTAATTTCCTGGCTACTGGTGCCAAGAGTGTTGACTGTGGAGCCAAGCAAACTAAAGCTGTGAATAATCTCAATCTCTTCACCATCCATCCTGATGCTGCCAATTGGTCCGGTGGTGAGAATCTTTGTCTTCTTGAAATTGAGCCTCAATCCATATTGACGGCTGCAGTCCTTGACCCTCTGCAGCAAGTGTTTCAGGTCCTCCTCAGTTTCAGCGAGCAGGGTTGTGTCATCTGCATAAGGCAAATTGTTGATGGATCTTCCACCAATCCTGACGCCACATTTCTCCTCATAGAGCCCAGCCTCCTGGATAATCTGTTCTGCATACAGGTTGAAAAAGGTATGGAGACAGGACACATCCCTGCCATAAGACCTTCCCAATTTTGAACCATGCAGTGTTTCCTTGCTCTGTTCTGACAACTGCCTCTTGGTCCAAATATAGGTTTTGCATTACCACGATCAAGTGTTCTGGGGAGAAAATTAAGAACTCAGGCACAAATAGAGACTTGTACATCAATGTTTATAGCAATATTATTCACTATCATAAAAACATGGAAACAACCCAAATATCCAACCACAATGGAACGGGTTGAGAAATTATGACACAATCTCATGATAAAATACTATGCAGCACAAAGGAGCAATGATTTTGTAAATTACTACCTAACTTGGCAAGGACTGGAAAACATTATGCTGAGTGAACTAACTCAGTCCCATAAGGACAAATACTGTCGAAGGCCATTACTGTAGAACGTTTATGAGGATCCAAGGGGAGAAGGGTGGGAGCAGAGGAATGAGGATGGGCAGGGGATCTATGTTAATCAAAAGGTCACATAATTTGATAGGTGAAGGGAGGGGGTGGGTAAAGGGAATGGAAAAAAATCCTATGTGAAAAATAATGCATATGAACTTTGTCAGTAAACCAGTACAAAATAAAAAAATTTATAAAAAAGAAAACATAATATGTACAGGTCAATAGGCAACATCATAACAGATGGAAAAAAGATTGAAGTTCACAATGATTTCATTTTACTTGGATCTACAGTCAACACCCCAGAAGTCAAGAAATGAAATGACAGTTTGCATTGAGAAAATTAGCTCTTAGGGGCCTCTGAGTACTAAACAACAATTAGGTCCGTTTAAAGACTAAGATGCACCTGATTCAGATCATGGTCTATTCAATTGCTTTATACACATCTGAAAGTTGGACAATGATTACAGAGAACAGAATAACAGTCAATATCTTTGAGTTGTGGTGTTGGAGAAAAGTACTGAATATTCCATGGGCTGGAGAACAAGCAGGTTATCCTCAGGAATGTACAACTGTGGTGCACCTTGGAGGCATTAATAATGAAACTCCATCTTACATATTTGAGCATTGTTGTTGGGAGGAACCAGTCGCTGGAAAAGAACATCATGTTTGGAAAAATAGAGTGTTGGTGTAAGAAACAGAAATCCTCAATGAGAAGGATTGACACAGTGACTGTAACAATGGGTTCAAGTATGTCAGAGATGATTAGGATGGCACAGGTGTCAAGATGTGGTTCATAGGGTCGCTATGAGTTGTAGTTGACTCAAAACCATGACATATAAGTTTGGTACTATCCATGACTTCAGGCATTCATTGTGGATCTTGGTATGGACCCCCCAAGCGTAACAGAGTACCACTGCATATTATTTTTAAATGCTGTAAGTAGTAACTATTATGCTAAATTTTTGCTGTTCTTGTATGCAGACAAGTTGGAACTGAACCATAAAAGATCCTGCAGCAGGTTTTCAGGAGAAATAAATCACATAAAAGGAGATTACCCTTTTTTCTCCTATGGAGCAACTAGTGGATTCAAATCACATACCTTGGGGTTGCCAGTGCAGAACCTTACCTCTAAGCCTTTGATTTTATGTGCTGTTGACTGTGACTCATAGCAACCCTATGCGCAATCTCTGTATCTTTTCCTGTGCCAATCTTACTGTCTCCAGTACACCTCCCACCACCCAAAATGCATCTTATTCAGTGTCTTCCTCCCTTGTGCTGACCCTCCACCCTTCTAAGCATGATGTCCTCTAAGGATTGGTCCCTCTTGGCCATATGCCTAAGTATGCAAGACAGACCTACAAAATCCTTGCCTCCAAAGAGCAACTTAGTTTCACTCTCTCCAGGAAAGGCATGTTTATTCTCTTGGCAGTCCATAGTGTGTTCAATACTCATCTCCAACATGACAAGTCTAAAACATTGATTCTCTACTGTCATCCTTAATCATTGTCCAGCTCTCTAATGCCTGGATCATGTGCACCTTAGTCTCTAGACTGACATCGTTATTCTTCAGCACTCTGGAGAGGTCCCTGACAGTAGATTTTCCTAATGCAATTTCTCTTTTGATTTCCTGACTGTTGGTGCCAAGGATGTCAATTGTGGAAAGCAAGCTGAAATGGTTAACAATCTCAATCTTTTCTTCCTTTATAATGGTGCTGCCAATTGCCCAGAGGTGAAAAATCTTTGTCTTCTTGATGTAGAACTTCAATCTGTATTGAAGATTGTAGTCCTTGAACTTCTGTAGGTCCTCCTTAGTTCTAGCAAGTAAGGTTGTATCATATGTATAACATAAGTTGTTGGTGAGTCTTCCTTTAATTCTGATACCACATTTCTCCTCATAAAGTTCAGCTTCCTGAAAGATATGTTCCACATGTTGTTGTTGTTGTTGTTGTTGTTGTTATGTGCCGTCAAGTCGCCTGCGACTCATAGCGACCCTATGTACAACAGCCCTACACTCTGCTCTGTCCTGTGCCAATCGCACTGTCTCTGACACTCCCATCCCAATTATCCCAGTCACTGAATCAATCCACCTCATAGAGGGCCTTCCTCTCCTGCGCTGTCCCTCCACCCTCCCAAGCATGATGTCCCTCTCTAAGGACCGGTCTCTCCTCACAACATGTCCAAAGTAAGTTAGACGGAGCCTCAGAATCCTTGCCTTCAAGGAGCCACCCGGTTTAACCCTTTCCAGGATGAATCTGTTTGTTTTCCTAGCAGTCCATGGTATTCTCAATATTCTTCTCCAACACCACAGCTCAAAGGCATCAATACATGTTCCACATAGAGATTAAAAATTTATAGAGACACGACACATTCCTGATGCACTCCTTTCCTGATTTTAACCGTGCAGTGTTTCCTTGTTCTGTTCTAATGACTGCTTCCTGGTACAAGTATAGGTTTCTCATGAGCAAGTCAAATGTTCTGGAATTCTCATTATTTTCAGTATTAGTCACAATTGTCATGATCTACACAGTAAAATAGTCTTTGCATAGTTGATTGAACACCAATAGACATTATTCTGGTACCCTCTGCTCTCAGCCAAGTCCATTTGGCATTGGCTATGATGCCCCTAATGCCATGACCTCTAACCCCACCTTGTATTTCTGGTAGTTTTAGGTCTATGTACTATTCCAGATGTTTTGGTATAATGTTCAGCAGGATTTTGCTTGCATATGATATTTGTGATGTTGTTTGATAATTTCCACATTCTGTTTCATCAGCCTTTTTTAGAATGAGAATAAATATAAATCTCTTCCAGTCAATTGGCCAGGGAGTTGTCCCCTAGAATTCTTGGCACAACCTGGTAAGTATGTCCAGGACTGCATCTGTTTGTTGAAATATATCAATTGTTATTACCTTGTTATTTGCCAATTCTGTCAGAGTAGCTTACATTTCTTCCATTTCTATTACTTCTTGATCATACATTATTTCATTAATTTCTTTTGTATGAGTCAATTCTTTTTGGTACCATGACTGTTGTATTCCTTTTATATTCTTTAGATATTTCCTGGATTATTCAACATTCTGTCCATAGCAACATTAAGAATTGCAACTGGATGAAATATGTTTATGGCATTGAAGTCTATGGGGGAGAGAATAGTCTAAAAGTATTATATTTTAGGGCATTATTTTTATCGTAGGAGTATGCAATGAGGGTTGTAGAGTGGATTATATTTGGGGCTAGGGGGTGGGGTTTGGGGAGGTGCGGGGGGGATTGTGTACCAATGAGGGAGTTTTTCTTTTGCTTTTCAAGGAGAGGAGCAAATGGGGGGGGTTTGTGCGGGGAGAAGGGTGCAACAATGAATGAATGGAATCCCAATATCTCTGTAGATGTTCATTGAAATGAAAAATAAACAACCTAAATTTAAAAAAAAAAAGAATTGCAACTAAAGGTTTGAATTTGTTCTTCAGTTCCTTCAGTGTAAGATTAGATATTATTGTTATGACAGGTGTCCAGAGCAAAGGTAGCATAGGGAGTGGACTTGGGGGGAGTGATTGAGTCACAATGAAAGATTAATTTTTTTTTCTTACTTTTCAAAAAGGAAAGCGAGTTGGGGGAGGGGTGGGCAGGGAGAAAAGTGAAACAACAAATGAATGGAAATCCCAAGTTGCTGTAAACTTTCATTAAAAGCAATTAAAAAAACAAAAAAGAAATGCCGAGCAAGTTTGTCCCTTGTGATTTTCTGACTCCAAATCTTTGCACACTTCATTATAATACTTTGCTTTCTCTTCCCAAAATGCCCTTTAAAATCTTTTGTTCATATTCTTAACGTCCTGATTTCTTCCCTTTGCTTTGGCTTTTTGACATTATAGTGCAATATTAAGTCTCTCCTGACATCCATCTCAGTCTTTTATTACTCCTCTTCTATGTAATGACATTCTTCATGAATGATCTTTCATTTTCTAACCTTTTTACTTCTGTTAAAAATTATTTATCCTGCAAATTACTCTTTTCAAAGTATTATATTTTAATTATTTTTAAAATGTCATTGATGAATGGCATTGGGTTGACTTCTACTTGTTCGTGGTGACCCCATATAACAGAGTAGAAATCCCCACAGAGTTTCCCAGGTTATAATCTTTACAGAAGACATCAACATTCTGGAGAGCCTGGTGAGTTTAAACCACAAACTTTTCATTTCTCTGCTAAGTGCTTAACCATTATGCCATGAGACTTCTTATGATAAATGCTGAACTCAATATATTGTTAATGGGTCAGAACCAATTCTTAGTGAACCCTCCAGCAGGTTTTCAGTCTGTGAATCATACAGGAAAAACTATACCCCTTCTTGGAGGTGCTAGTGCAATGGAACCACCTGCCTTTGGATTGACAGTGTAACTTCTTACCTATAAAGCCACCAGAGTTTCTATACAGTAAATAATATCCCTTAAGTGCCATCAAATTGATTGGGTCTCACGTTGGCCCTACAAACAGTGAATCTGAACATTGCTTTAGCCTTTCTTGTTAGATGTCTTCAAGTGGAGACAATTCACAGCAACCCTATGAAAAACATATCTGAATGCTGAACAATTCTTTGCTGTCCTCATCATGTTTGACACACTTGAGCCTATTGTTCCAGTCACCATGTCAACCCACCCTGTTGACAGTCTTCCTCTCTTTCACAGACCCATCACTTTTCCAAGCATGATGTCCCGTTCCAAGGAATAGCTTCTTTTAGCAACATGCCTGAAGTACGTAAGAATAGCTTCATCATCCTTGCCTCTAAAGGAGCACTGTAACATCATTCTGCCCAAGATGTGTCTGTTTGTTCTTGTAATACGTGGGATGTTCTCTCTTCCAGCAGTTGTTTGTTGTTGTTGTTTTTACTATGTGCTGTTGAGTTGCTTGTGACTCATAGTGACACTATGTACAAGAGACCTAAACCCTGCTCCATCCTGTACCAACATTATTGTTTCTGACACACCTACTCTCATTACCCCAGTTACTGAATTGATCCATCTCATCGAGGGTCTTCCTCTCTTGCGCTGTCCTTCTGCTTTCCCAAACATGATGTCCCTCTCTAAGTCCCTCCTAGTAACATGTTCTGATATGTCAGATGAAGCTTCAGAATCCTTGCCTCCAAGGAGCAGCCTGGTCTCACCCTCTCTCGGATAAGCCCACCATACCGACAAGCAAGTAATCTCTTTTTACATTGGTCTTACACGGGAAACCTCTAGAGAGGCTATCAGAGGCCATTGTCACATGGACAGTATCCTATGAACATCTTCCTACTGGTCAATTAAGGGCTACTTGGTTCACGGATGGCAGTTTCAAGGTACATGAACAACATTTACTGTAGAAAGCCACTGCATTAAGAGAGTAGATGGGAAGACACTGAGGAAGGCAAGAACAGATCTCCACAATGGACTGAATTGCATAATGTCTTCCTAGCAGTGACTGAGGATTTGGGCAATGGTGAGAGTTCACATGTTTGTATTTCTACAAGTTCATGGGCAGTGGCTAATGGCCTAGCCATTGATCAGACAAACGGGCCATGGAAAACTGGACTATTAAAGGGACACCACTGTGTCCACCAGTGTGGGGCATGAACCTATGGAAAGCCCTCTGGATATTTAGGGGGTGAATTAAAGTTGGATATGCCAATTCCTATCAGAAGAATCCCTTGACAGGATCAGAGGGTGACTGTAATCAGCAGATGAACATATTGGTGCACTATCTGAGGTGGCAAATTGGGTCTGTAGAATAAGTGGACATGGATAGTAATGCAGAGATGAGCTGAAACTAGAAATATTCCTCTTTACCCCTCTGAGGCACAAAACACCACTAAAGATTGATCTACTGCTAGCAAGCAGACGAGAATGAGATTGCAGATGGCTACGAGACAGATTCCCTGGGAGGATGGCCCTGTATATAATTGGCAAGTTTGTTATATCAGACCAATGGCACCAGGGACACCAGATAGATTCAAATGAGTCCTCACAGGCATACTTTCTCTGAACTGGGCTAGGAATATTCTGTAACCAATACAAATGCCAAAAACACTATTAAAGGTCTGGAACAAAAGACACTGTAACAATTTGAGCCACACATTACATTTCCTTAGACCACTTTACAGTCCATGAAGTGTAGCAGTGGCAAGAAACATATTTAAATGGGCATACTGTGTTGCCTACCACTCTCAGAGTAATTGATAGAGAATTTTATTACTCTCAGAGTAATTTGATAGAGAATTGGAATGGGTAACTGAAACATTTGTTGTCCAAAACAGGGGTAAATAAGAATCTGAAAGGCTAGCTCACCTACCTTTAAAAGTATGTGTTCACATTAAAAATAAAGAGTCAATGGGGGTTCACTATAAGACAGATTCCTATGTTTTTTGATATATCTGGAGAAGGGGGGTTAAGGAAAGAGGCTGGTGCTACAGTCCTTCTCCACATCACCTGAAATCATTTTCTTCTTACCAGATATTACAGTCTCAAGTCCAGGGACATGAGAAGAAGAAGAGATTCCTGAGCAAACAACTGTAACAATACCCTTAAACCTGTATGCAAGAATTCCAGAAAGTCTAATAGGGTGGGTTGTACCTTCACCCCATCTTGCAAAGGTAGGGTTAACAGTGAATATTGCTGTTCTGTCTAATGACTGTGACAGTCCACTGGTGATATATCTAGGTAACCCCACCCAACATGAATGAAAATGGACCAAAGGCGAAGCACTGGCCAGAATGGTATTATTACTTGCAATTTGGACTGGGAAAACACCTGCACCTAATGTCCTTATTCAAAGGGGAAAATTTGTTTAAAAATACACGATAAAGAGGAAGAAAGAGAAATAATAGCCAAGGTTAGAGGAATGAATAAATAAGTCATGAAGTGAGGGACATGCAACACCCCACATAAAGTATTCTGAGACATCTTGGTGCATAAAAAGACGGAAGTAAAGTATCATTGTGGGGAAAGTGACTGAATTTTTAGCTTCCTTTTACAGTCTCTTGCTGTTCTTAGTGTAAGTAGGAAAAGATGGATAAAATCAAAGATATGGAGACATTTTGGTCAGAAAACAATACTATAAAAACAAACAAAACAAATAAGGTGTTGACAGAGACAACAATCCTAGCAGAGCAGTATAAAATCTTAATTGACACTGATAAATACAGTAAGAAAGATTATGGGTACTGAAGAAGACATAATATCTCTTTTTGTTTATTCTCATAACAAACTATCAAGACCATTTAGTCCTTTTTATAATCTATGTACCAACCTGTGCAGCCAGCAAGTCTACAGTCAACAGTACAATTTCAACTGTCATGGAACTCTTGCAGGTATTAGGATATAACTGCTTAACGGTAGTTTGCACTGACTTCCTGAGAAGTCTGAAATGGGATCACTAAGATGATTTAGTGCCCTTTCAGATCCTTTGTACGGGTGTTCTGTGACAATTGCAAATGTAGTGTTGACTGGCAAAGACTTACTGGTACAGGTTGGTATGTAGATCATAAAAATGGAGTAAATTGTCTTGCGCGTTTCTTATGAGAACAAACAGAAATGAGATAAATACAGAAAGTTTCACAAATTAATGGTAGGGAAAGAGAATGAGAAACGAAATGGGATGAGGAAGAGAGACTGATAAGGGAAAATTAGAAAAGGGGACAGATAGGTTAAGGAGAAGATGATAATATTACAAAACAATTTTCTTTTTCTTAGATTCTCAATTAAACTTTCTCTGATAGTCTCCTCTTACCTAAGTAAGATTTTTGAGTGCCTCCTAGAAAAGACTTGTTCTATAACATGTCAGTACATTCATTCCAAGAGTGAAAGGTAATACTTTGTTTCTTTCTCCTAGCATAAAATACTGTAAAAGAACAAGAGGAGATAAATAAAATAACTTCTGTAAGCATATTAGACTACTATTTAAAACTGACTCCTCAGACCTTAAAATCATATTGCTTTTAAAGAAGATCTTTTGGTGTTGGATAAATCAAGAAATTTTGAGTAAGTGGACGAAAGAGAAAGAGAATTTTCTTTGTGCATGACATTTTTTTTCATGTATTCTTCCCATGAGGAAAAAGGCCAATTGCAAGAAAGTTACAAAGAGCCATACAAATTAGAAAAATAAGTAAGCTAAAGAAAGAGGAAAATTTAAGTGTATTAAACTAAGGAATGAAAGATGAAGTGTCATTGGCTAATAAATCTGACATTTTTATGGCACATAAATCTCTTTTTCTACTTGAATTCTTATACTTTGAGTTTATCTTGAATCACATACCTTCTTAATTATGAACTTCAGCTCTAAAAAACATAGTAATAATGACTGACAGGTCTACCCAGTCCCCTATCATGTATAATTATCTACTTCTTTTCTCCTAAGTCTAACTTTCCATTTCCTTCCACTTGGCATTGATAATGTAAGATAAAAAGATAGAAATTACTGATAGATTTGAGGAGAAAGACTTAGAAGGAGTATAAATACAAATGTTATTGTTGTTGAGTACCATGAAGTTAGAATCATTCGACCCATGGCTGAACCTGTTGGTGGGTATTCAATCACACAACAGAAGTTTGTCCATCTCTCTCTCGTGGAGCAGCTGCTGGATTTGAACCATATACCTTTGTGTTAGTAGCACAATTCTTTATCACTAAGTCACCAGAATTCCCTACAAATAGAGATAGAGATGATGTTGTTGTTGTTGTTATGTGACGTTGAGTCACCTGTGACATAGTGACGCTATGTACAACAGCCCTAAACCCTGCTTTATTCTGTGCTGATCTTATTCCCTCACACACTTACCCCATGGCCCCAGTCATTGAATCAATACATCTCATTGAGGGTCTTCTCTTGCACTGTCCCTCCACCCTTCCAAGCATGACATCCCTCTCCAAGGACTGGTACCTCCTTGCAACATGTCCGAAGTATGTCAGATGAAGCTTCAGAATCTTTGCCTCCAAGGATCAGCCTCTCTGGGATGACCCTGTCTGTTCTCCTAGCAGTCCGTGGTATATCCAATACTCTTCTCCAGTATCACAGCTCAAGACATCAATTCTCCTTCTAACATCTCTAGTCATTGTCCAGCTTTCTGAGACATAGCAAGTAATTGCAAAGACTAAAGCCTAGATCAGGTATGCCTTAGTCTCTAGACTAACATCATTGTTCTTCAGTACTTTGAAGAGGTCTCTGAGAGCAGACTTTTCCACTGCAATTCATATTTTGATTTCATGGCTTCTGGTACCAAGAGTGTTGGTTGTGGAGCGAAACAAACTAAAGATGTTAACAATTTTAGTCTCTTTACCATATATCATGATGCTGTCAATCGGCCTAGTGGTGAGAGTCTTTATTTCTTGATGTTGAACTTCAATTCATATTGAAGGATGCAGCCCTTAACCTTTTGCAGTGAGTGTTTGAGGTTCTCCTCAGTTTCAGAAAGAGGGTTGTGTCATCTGAATAACACAGATTGTTGATGAGTCTTCCTCCAATCCTGATGCCACATTCCTCCTCATACAGCCCAGCCTCCTGGATAATCTATTCTGCATGTACATTGAAAAGGTATGGAGATAGGACACATCCCTGGTATATACCCTTCCCAATTTTGAACCATGCAGTCAGAAAATCAAATGGACCTGACTCACTCAACATTTCTTAATCTCAAGGACCTGAAGAACAAATCCAAGCCTCAGGTTGCAATATTTAAGGATTCTTTGGGCAGAATATTCAGTGATCCAGAAAGCATTAAAAGAAGATGGAAAAAGTATACAGAACCATTGTATCAAAAGGGATTGGCAGACACAGAAGAATTTTGTGAAACAATCTATGAGCAAGAGTCCATGGTGATGAAGGAAGAAGTTCAAACTACTGTGAAAGAATTGGGAAAAGAACAAGGCCCCAGGAATTGAAGGCATACCAATTGACTTGTTTCAACAAACAGATGCTGCCCTGGATGTGCTCACCAAGTAGTGCCAAGAAATCTGGAGGACAGCCATCTGGCCAATTGACTGGAAGATGTATATGTATTTTTATTCCCATTCCAAAGAAAGGTGGCCCTATAGAGTGTGGAAATTCTTGAACAATATCATTAAGATCAAATGTAAGCAAGATTCTGCTGAAGATTATCCAAAAACTGGAACAGCACATCAATAGAGAACTGCCCGAAGTGCAGGCTGCATTTAGAAGAGGCCAAGGTGCTAGGTATTTTATAGCTAATTTTAGAAGGATCTTGACTAAAAGCAGAGAGCACCAGAGGAATTCCTGTCTATGTTTCATTGACTATGCAAAGGCATTTGATTGTGTGAATCACAACGAATGGTGACTAAATCTGAGGAAAATGGGAACCCCAGAACATTTGATCACGCTTATAAGCTAAACCTGTACTTGGACCAGAAGGCAGTTGTCAGAACAGAGCCATGAAACACTGCATGGTTCAAAATTGGGAAGAGAGAGAGCTATCCATCACCAAATCAACTCTAATTCGTTGTGACATAGTATACAATAGAATAAAATATTAAGCAGTCCTCGTCAACCTCAAGATCACCAGCATTTCAACATTGTGATCACTGTGCCCATCTCATTGAGGGTCTCTCTCCCCCTCCTTGGCCCTCTACTTCATCAAATATAGTGTTATTCAGTAGAAATTTATTTCTTCTGGTGATATGTCCAAAGCAAGCGGATCAGACTATTCTGTTCTGGTTTATAAAACTAATTTCCCTGAAAATGTTTACAAGCATATCACTAGACTTTGCTTCCTAGTTTGTTGTAGACTGGAAGCTCTGCTGAATGTTGCCAATCATGAGGGACCCTACTGGCTATGAAGTCCTCTTGGTGGCCCAGTTTCCAGTAGCACAGCAGTACACAAACCACCACAGAATGACAAACTGACAGATGGGTGGAAAAGAAAGATTGCAAGCCAGTTATTTTTGAGCAAGATTATCTGCCAAGTCATTTCAACTGGGAGCGTGTATCTTCAAGCCCTTTCCATAAATTATACTATGGTACTTATTGATTCTCTCAAAGATTCACATTTTCTCATAATAATTTTCATAGAAATTAAATGGAATATCTAGTAAAGTTGGTAAAACTGGAGAACATTGATATAAAGAGATATCACCATTCATTCTTCTTCATTTTCGCTTCCTCAGTAGCCATAATCTTTCTTACTGTATTCACTTTTGTCAATTAAGAAGATTTTATACTGCTCTGCCAGGATAGATGTCTCTGTCAATACTTCATTTGTTTTGTTGTTACTGTTCTGTTCATTGTTTTCTGATAAAATGTCTCCTTATCTCTGATTTGCTTCATTTTTTTCCTAGTTACATTAAGAACAGGAAGAGACTATAAACAAAAGCTAAAAATTCAGTCACTTTCCCTATAATGATCCTTTGTTTGTTTCTTCTTAGGTACCAAGATGTCTCAGAGTACTTCAGTGTGGGGTGTGGCCCAAGCCATTCTAGAGATGAGCAAAGATCCCACAAACTTCTACGTAGGACGAGCACTGTGGTTCAGTTTAACAGCCCTTTATGTTTCAGTTGTATATGTAGTGCGAATCAGTTGGATTTACTTGGTCGAGGACTTTCAATGTCATAGAAATATCTCTGAAGTCTGCTTAGCGGAGTGCTATGAGAACCACTTCAACAGATCTGTTTTAGGTGTTTGGTATGTTAATGGCTTTGTCTTTTCCTCGATCTTTTTTGTGATGGAGTTTTTTGTCTCTCAGAGAATACATAAAAAAAACAAGGCTTTAAAGACAAGATCTTTGCAAAACAAGTCCGGTAACAAGGACATTAAATTAGACAAAGTAAAGAGGAAGGAAGAAGAGATCTTTGACTTAACTCAGGAAAAGTACCTGTTAGCAATGTATCTTGTATACTTTCTGGTCCAGTTGTTTGTACAAGTCATTTTTTTGATCATCCTTATTCACTATCAACTACCATTGACCAAAAAATCCATTTTATGTGATACTCACATGTGTCCTGGGCCTTATCCATGTGTGATAAGGGGGACACAAGAAAAGATGATGTCTATAATAATTTTAGCTACAGTCTCCATGCTTATCATGACTTTCTGTGTTATGTTCTTCCTGTATACCATTAAGGAATACATAGTTAAGAGAAATATTATAGCTCAGAAAAAAAAGAGCAAAATTCTATAAAATCCTGGTAGTAGTCCTGATTCATTATAATAATCTTATACTAATTATAAATTTATGATGCTTATCACTCATTACAATGGAATAAACATAAAAGAAACATAAAGCTGTCCTGTATTGAAACAAAATGCAACTCCTTTACTGTTTTCAAAATGTTCTTATATAACAACAATAAAATTTGGAGTGTGATAAATGTGATTTCTTATTATATGAGTAATCACATATTTTTCTACAGAAAAAAATAAGCTTTAAAACATTTAAAGTGAAGTATCTTAGGGTATTTCGCTACTAGTATTTTTAACACCCCACTGCAGAAAAAATTCAGTGCGATTAAGGACCAGATCATGATTTAGATCCCCTGTTTATAATGTCATCATGAGTCTCTGTTGATTTGATAGCACGTAACTACAACAACAACAACAAAGGCTATGATTCACCATAAATGAGAAAGCTCTGGTGGCCTGTGAGAAAGGGGTTGCACTGTCAATCTAAAGGCAGGCAGTTCAAAAGATACTCCAAGGAAGAAAGATGGATAATTTCTTCCCATATGACTCACAGCTTCTGAAACACACTAAAGGGACAGCTTGGACTTAATTTCAATTCAACAGCAATAAGTGCAGTATTTACCATAAAAATCCTGCTAGAATAATGGGTAAGTTCATGGCAGATAACTGAAAATTTGAAGTTTAAACTCACCAGGCTCTCCAAGGAAGGAATGATCTGGTGATCTGCTCCATACAGCCAAGGAAACCCTATAGACAATTCCACTCACGGGTCACTGTGAATGAAGTCAGAGGCAACATGATGCAGTAGCAACAACAAGAACTCCATCATTTAATAGGTTAAAAAATAAAATTATGACTAGAAGAATTTTTAGAATTAGTATTACTTCAAGGAAGGAAAAGACTGAAAAAGGCAAAATAACCAAGCACACTACTATGTGGTATACTAGCTACAACAGTACCCTCCTTATGCACAGGTAATCCATCTCAAGATTCACAAAAACACGAAAGCCATGGATAGCACAAAATCGTGCATACTGGTGTTGTTATGTATCATAAACTATCACTCACAGTGACCTTATGAATAATGACTCTGAATGTTGCTTTATCCTGGCCAGTCTCACCATCTCTGATAGAGTTGAACCCATTGTTCCAGTTACTGTGTCAATTCATTCCATGGAGTGTCCTTCTTTCTTATGCTGACCCTTCACCTTTCCAAGTGTGATATCCTTCTCCCAGGACCAAATTATGTGACTGGAGTTACACCATCCATGCCTTCAAAAAGTACCCTAATTTCACTTTCTCTAGGAGAGATATGTTGTGGCTTTTTTCTCTTGGCAGTCCATAGGATATCCCATACTCTTTTCCATCATCCAAATTCAAGGTTTCGATTGTTCTGTATCTTTAGTCATTGTCTAACTTTGAGGTGCATATCAAGTAATTGAAAAGGCCATGATTTGCATCAGGTGCACTTTTGTCATTAAACTGACCTCATTGTTATTTAGTACTTTTGTGCAAGGATAGGTCCTTGTTAGAGATTTTCCCAATGCAACACATCCTGTGGTTTCTTGGCAGCTGGTACCAAAGGTGTCAATTGTGGACACAGGTAAGACGAAATCATTATCAATTGCCACCTTTTCTCCAAATCTATCATGATGTTGTCTATTTTCTGGTGGTGAATATACTATTTTCGTATACATACTTACCTATGATAAAACTTAATTTATAAAATATGCACAGTAAGAGTTAATATCTAATAAAAAGTAGATTTATAATAAATTGATGTTATGAGTCATCAAGTTCATCTTGGCTCATAATAATACTTAGGTGAGATAAATGATATAGGTTATATCACTCATTGCTGGGTTACTATTTTTGGATCACAGTTAACTGTAGGTAACTGGAATTTCAAAAAGCAAAACCTAAATAAGGAATACCTTTGAATTGTGCCTGAATGACTGACTGAAAGAAATCTATATTTGTTCCCATTCCCAAGAAAGGTGATAAAACAGAATGTAAAAATTATTGAACAATATTAATAATATCATATGCAAGCAAAATACTGATGAAAATTATTACTAAACAGCTAGAACAATATGCAGAGAACCATAGCTGGTACCATGAATATCATTGCTGATGTCAGATGGGTCCTAGTTGAAAGCAAAGAATACCAGAAAAATGTCTATTTGTGCTTTCTTGACGATGCAAAGGCATTTTACTTTTGGCATTTGTGGACCATAACAAAATGTGGCTGACATTGAGAAGAATCGGAATCACAGAGCATTTATTGTGCTCATGTTAAATCTATATCTAGACCAAAAGGCTATTGTGTAAACAGAGCAAGGGAGTACTACTTAGTTTAAAATTAAGAAAGATGTGCGTCAGAGTTGTATTCTTCATATCTATTCGATCTGTTGAATTGTCATTGCTGAACAAATTATTCAAGAAGCTAGACTTTATGAAGAAGAATGTGGCTTCAGAAATGGAGAAAGATTCATTAATAACCTTAAGCATATGACACAAACTTGCTTGCTGAAAGTGAGAGAGGACTTGAAGCACTTGCTGCAGAAGATCAAACACTGCAGCCTTAAATATTTTGCATCTCAATGTTATGAAAAAAAATTTCTCACTATTAGACTAATAGACAACATCATGATAGATGGAGAAAAGATTACAACTATCAATGACTGCATCTTACTTGGATCCACCATCAATATACTTGGCATCAGCAGTCAGGAAATATGGAGGTGTACTGGGAAAATTTTCAGTCAGAGATGTCTCCAAATTATTGAGGTTAAACTGGTTTTAGGACTAAGGTGCTTCTGATTTAGACGTCTTTTCAATTACTTGCTTTGCTGCAATGGCATGAATAAGGATGACAGAATAAGAATCAATGCCTTTGAACAGTTGTATTAGAGACGAGTACTGAATAGCCCCTCAACTGCCAAAAAGACAGACAGGTCTTGTAGAAAGTGCAGCCAGAGTGCTCCTGGGAGGCAAAGGTGTTAAAGTGATGTCTCACATATTTTAGGCAAGTTGCTAAAAAAAGGTGAAGGAGGAGGGACAGTAAAAGAGGAAAAGCCTCAGCAATTGACACAATGACTTCAGCAAAGGCTATACTATGTCAGAAATGATGAGATGGCACAGGATTAGACAGGATTCAGATCTGTTGTTCATGAGGTCTTAAATCATACTCAGCTCGACAACTAACAGCAACTGAATTGTGATGTTGACAAAGAATATTGAATATGCCATAAACTGACAAAGAAGAAATCCATCTTTGAGAAAGTATAATCAGGATTTCCTTAGCAACAAAGATTATGAAATTTCATCTTACTTACTATGGCCATGTTGTCAGGAAGTACCAGGAAAGTTACATCATGCTGGGAAAAGAAGATTAGCAAAAGGCAGGAAGACCCTCTGGGAGATAGATTGACACTGTGACTGCACCTAGTGAATAGTAAACAACTGCATTCTAGGAATTCATGATAAATGTAGCTTTTGCTTAAAGAATGTTTAATATTAAATGTCATATATATTGAGAAGGTAGATTCGTAAGGAGCACAATAGTGTGTTCTGAGAAATTCAAAGGAAATTACTGAGTTTTGCACTAGTATTGTCTTTTATTAATTTGAATAGATATTTGTTTTTCACTCAGTCATTCATGCACATTTTAGTTTTTTAATATTTACTATAATATCGACAAAGACTGATCATCCTCCTTATTGTATATTGCCTTTCCCTTCATCCATCTTAATAGTTGCCTATTATCTACTTCTTAACGTTTGCTATCAACACTCATGCCACCAGCAACCAAGAAATTAAAAAACGTATTGCATTGGGAAATTCTGGTGTCAGAGACCTTACCAAAGTACTGAAGAGCAACAATGTCAGTCTTGAGGCCAAGGAAAGCCTGATACAGATCATGGTCCTTGCAATCACTTACTATGTATCAGAAAGCTGGACAAAGACTAGGGATGATAGAATTGATGCCTTTGAACTGTGGTGGTGAAGAAGAGTATTGAATATACAAAGGACTGCTAAGAGAACAAACAGCTTCATCCTGGAGTGGGTTAAACCAGGCTGCTCCTTGGAGGCAAGGATTCTGAAGCTTCATGGGACATACTTTGAACATTTTGCAAGGAGGCAACAGTCTTTGCAGAGGGACGTCATGTTTGAGAGGGTGGAGGGACAGTGCAAGAGAGGAAGACCCTCGAGGAGATGGATTGATTCAGTGACTGGGGTAATTGGGGTAGGTGTATCAGAGAAAATAAGATTGGCACAGGATAGAGCAGGATTTAGGGCAGTTGTACTTAAGGTCACTATGAGTCACAGGTGACTCGATGGCACATAATGACAGCAACCCTTTCTTGAATGTTTCTGAAGAACGGATACTTTTGAGTTGTAGTGCTGGAAAAGAATGCTAAACATAACCATGGACTGCCAAGAGAACAAATAGGTTTGTTCTGGAGAGGGCAAAAACAGTTTGCTCCTTTGAGGCAAGGATGTTAAAGCTCCAGCTTAACACTTTCGGCACATCACCAAGAGGGATCAGTGTTTGGAGAACATCATGCTTGGAAGGGCTGAAGATCTGCACAGAAGAGAAAGACCCTGGATAAGATGGATTTGCACAGTGACTGTTGCAAGAGGGTCAGGTGTTTCAGAGATGGTTAGATTGAATATGTTCAGGATAGGGGAAGATTGAGAGCCATTATTCATAGGGCTGCTATGAGTCACAACTCAATAGTACATTAACAACAAATCTTTCCCACCTTACCTATCCCTAGCAATCTTCCAATAATAACTATCTATGTGGAAATTTATTTTGCTCTTTGTTCAATACTCTTCTCCAGCACTGTAACTCAAAGGCATCAGTTCTTTTATCATCCTAAGTCATTGTCCGGCTCTCTGATGAATACTTACAAAAACCATGGCCTGGGTCAGGCATACCTTAGTCTCTACTCTGATATCATTGTTCTGGCGAGGTCCCTGATAACAGATTTTCCTAATGCAATTTGTCTTTTGATTTCCCAACGCTCATGCAAAGAGAGCTGGCTGTGGAACCAAGCAAGCTGAAATTGTTAACAATCTCAAACTCTTCTCCATCTATCATAGTGCTGCCAATTGGCCCAATGGCGAGAATCTTTGCCTTCATGATATTAAATTTCAATCCATATTGAAGATTGCAGTCCTTCACCTTCAGCAGCAAATGCTTCAGGTCCTCCTCAATTCCAGCAAGCAAAGTTGCATCATCTACATAATGCAAGTTGTAATGAATTGTCCTTCAGTGAAACTTATTTTAGCTTTCAATAATAGTTACTGCTAGGTGCCAATTTATGACTCACAAGGACCCTATGAATAATAGATCTGAAATTTGCCCTCTCCTGTGCCATCCTCTTGTCTGATACTTTTGAGCCCATTGTTGCAGTCACTATGTGAATCCCTCTTGTTGAAGATCTTCCTCTCTTTTGTTGACTCTCAACTTTTCCAAACTGATGTCCTTTTCCAAAGACTGATCTCTCCTGACATTCCCAAAGTATGTGAGATGAAGCTTCAACATTCTCACATCTATGAAGCCCCTTGGCTGCACTTTCTTCAAGATATACTTGTTTGTCCTCTTGGAAGTCCAATGGATATTTAGAACTCTTCCTCAACACCATAACTCAGAGGCATTGATTATTGTTGTTTGGTGCCATCGAGTCGTAGACGACTCATAGCGACCCTATGAACGAACGGCCTGAGCACTGTTCTTACATAGAGTTTCCGGAGGCAAGCCATTTCGGAAGTGGATGCCGCTCCTGCTTCCAGGTTTGTTTTAGTCGGGAAGCTCCAGACAACACTGTCCACCATGGGTACCCATTACCACGATTGGCACAACACTGTCACAGTCTTCAGCATCACAGCAACCACGAGTTACCTCTGTACAGCAACACACAGACCAGTGCTATACCACCTAGAAGGATGTTTGAAAGGAAAACAATTTGAACCTGACTGAGGGCCACCAATGAAAATCACCCACCTTCCGCTTGGTAGCATAACTTCCTTTCTACTAGGCCAACATAGCTCTTTCTTTGTCGTTGTCGTTGTTATTGTTGTTTGGTGCCATCGAGTCATAGATGACTCATAGCGACCAGGAAGAACATGGCCGCCTCCTCTCCCAACTGCCTTTGGGCGTAAGGCCGCCTCCTGGCTCAAACCCTAGGCCAAGCCTGGCTTGCCTCACTCCCGGGGACAGAGCAAACCTGCACGTCAAATACATGCCCGGAAAAGCACTTGACTCCAAAAGCTTGCCACAATTCCTGAGTTCACACCACCATGCTCCTTTTGGCAAGGAGAAGTTCCTGAGGCCCTGGGAAGAGCCAACCAGGAAGAACTGAGACATTGATTACTCTTCTGTAATTCTTATTCAAATCAGGCATACTTTAGTCTTTAAGCTAACATCAATGACACATTATTAATCCTCTAGTGCAATTTTCAGATTCTCTTCTGACATCCATTCAGATTTTTTCTTTCTTCTCTGCCTTTGGAATGGCCTTTTGCTCTCTTCATGAATGACATCCTTATTGTTAGATGTCATCATCAAATTGACTCCAGTGCATAGTGACTCCGAACAACAGTGGAAAACACAACCTCTTCTTGCACCATCCTCACAATCACACCTGGGCTTTAGTTCACTGTGTGTGTGGCAATCACTATATTGATCCATCCAGCTAAGGGTCTTGGTTTTTTGCAGATTAAAACCACTGTTTGTTACCTTGGTGGTCCATATATTCAAAATTCTTCTGCAGCACTACAACTCAAAGGCACAATTTCTCCATTATCCTAGTCATTGTCTAACTCTCTGATCACATAGTAAGTAATTGTAAAGACTATAGTGTACCTTAATCCTTAGACTGAGATCATTACTCTTTAGCCCTTTGGAGACATCCCTGACATCAGACTTCTCCAATGCAATTTGTCTTTTGATTTTCTGATTGCTGGTGCCAAGAATATTGATTGTGGAGCCAAGCAAGCTGAAATTTTTACAACCTCAATCTCTTCTCCATCCATTCTGGTGCTGCCAATCGACCCGTGGTAAGGATCTTAATTTTCTTTTTTTTTTATTTGTGTAATTATTTTTATTTATATTATATTATACTTACATTATATTATTTTTATTATTGTATAATTAATTTCTTTTTATTTGTAGCTGAAGATTACACATATAGTCAAATTGTTGTTGTTGCGGAGTACCTAAAGTCAGAACCGGCCCATAGCTGATCCTCCAGTGGTTTGTCAGGGCAATTAATTGCACAAGAGGAGATTATCCATCCTTCTTCTGCATTGCAGCTAGTGGTATCAACCACATGCCTTCGGGATTGCAGTGCAGCTTCTTGCCACTAGGCCACCTGAGCTCCCTATATAGTCAAGTATGAAGTTGAAAATGAATATTTGACAGTCGCAAATAAGAACATAGGTAAAAAATAAACCTTTAACAAATATTTTTTTTCTCATTGGTAAAAGACATTCATTATAGAAAATTTCTAATATACTGAAAAGCTCAATGTGGAAAATTTGAATTCCCTGTCTTTTTATTTATTTCTGT
>NW_006399846.1:25328-52089 GCF_000299155.1 Elephantulus edwardii | reverse complement strand
TATAAGTACATGAGTCCAAAAATTATGGAAAAGTAAAAGAAAAGATTCTTTCATTGTTTTACAAACCCTCCCCCAGGTCCCCTCCACCATGCAGCCCTCACTCTAGTCTCCCGTGATGACAGAAATACCCAGTTACATCTCTCTTTTAAACGGATCTTCATTTTCTTGATGTTGAGCTTCAATTCATATTGAAGCTACAATCCTTGACCTTCTGCAGCATGTGCCTCAGGTCTTTTTCAGTTTCAGGAAGCAAGCTGGATGACATCCTTGATGTCATCCCACAACTCATTTGGTCTTAGATCATTTGTGTTCAAAGCTTCAAATCTATTCTTAAGATGAGTTTTAAATGCAAGTAGGATAGACTCAGTATCATACTTTGGTTCTTGTGGACTCATTTTCTTTAGCCTCAGTTTGAACTTGTTGGTGAGTAATTAATGGCCTGTTCTATAGTCAGCACCTGATCTGATTTTGACAGCTGATACTCAACTTTTCCAATGAGTCTTTCCACAGATGTAGTCAGCGTAGTTCCTTTGCAGTCCACCAGGTGAAGTCCATAATAAAAGTCACCATTTGTATTGGATTTTTATTTTTTTTAAAAAGGCATTTGTGCCAATCCTCCCACTTTGTTGACCATTAAGAGTGTGATAAGGTGCTAAAAAGGCCCAGGACAAGTCATCTTACATGAAGAGACACTATAGAGCCAATAAGAATATCTTTGCAAACATATTTAAAAAGGAAATGACAACTTTGTGAATTCAATGATCCACAAAGTGAAGGAAACACGAATGTTGACAGTAACTGCATCTGGTGTTGGAATTACAGGTAAATGCTATTGTAGTATTTAAAAATCTTTTTCCACAACCATTTGTTTTTTTAACAAATATATTTTAGCATATGGCAGTAAACAAACTACTTGACTTTGTAGTATTTCATGTAGGTAAAATAGTATAAATTATACAGTATATAAAATATCCCACGAAAGCGAGGAAGGGGGCCGGGAAGTTGTGAAGGGTGGCTGTTGTGAAAAGCTTCCAAATTACCTCAAATAAACTTGTATTAATTTTTACAAAAAATATAATTGTGATTATCATCAAATGTACAAAATTCTATCATTCTATTTCCAACCTTATTTCTGTCTCCAATTCCATACTTTCCAACTACCCTTCCTTTTTCATTGTTTTAAACGTTTGCATTCCAATCACCAATTATTGAATCATGTTTGGTCAATTTCAGACTGCAAAATTTGGTAAAAATCTTCCATTTCCTTCTCCTTGGCTTTAGCTGTTGGTGTGTATATTTGACTAACAGTCGTATTATCAGGTCTTCCTTGTAAGCATATGGATAATATCTTGTCACTCACAACATTGTACTTCAGGATAGAACTTTAAATTGTCTTTTTAACTATGAATGCAACACCATTCTTCATCATGGTTTTCACGCCCGGTATACCATGTATAGTATACCATGTGACTGCCTGATTCAACGTGGCCAAACCTAGTCCATCTCATCTCACTTATGCCTAGATTGTTAGGACCTACCCTTCCACTTATGCCTAGAGTGTCAATGTTCATGTGTTCCACTTCTTTTTTTACAACTTCTATTTTTCCAATACATTGTACATTCCATGCTCCAGCTATTAAAGGTGTTTGCAGATGTTTTTCCTCATTTTGAATGACCTCTAATCCGGGCTCTAATACTACGTTGCTGTCCATGTTCCTCTATTGCTCATAGGGTTTTCAGATGTCTGCTATTTAAGAAGTAAACAGACAACACTGATTCCTAGTCTGTTTTAATCTGGAAGCTCTACTAAAACCTGCCCATTATGAGTGACTTCTCTGGAATTTGACACACTGGTGCCATAGCTTTGAGCATCACAACTCACAATTTAACTCAATACAGAAAACTGACAGGCAAGCATTGTAATAATAAAAACATTGAAAAGAAGCAAGAAGATAGATACCATAGTATACCATTGATTTGTTTTATCCATTCATCTGTTCATAGACACTTGGGATGTTTCCATCTCTTTGCTGTTATGGATAATGCCGTGGTGAACATGGATATATTTGTACTGGTTAAAAGCTCTTATTTATCACCCCATCCACAAAAAACTTCTTACTTCTTTTGGATATATATCTAGTAGTGAGATTGCTACAACAAATGGGATTTTCCTATTTTAAACTTTTTTTTCCCCAGAAGTTTACACTTTATTAGATGGAATTTGCATACCCAGTTATAATTCCACTACGGAGTAAATCAGTCAATGGCTATATGATTTACAGTTTATA
Source organism: Elephantulus edwardii (assembly GCF_000299155.1). Taxonomy (NCBI): domain Eukaryota; kingdom Metazoa; phylum Chordata; class Mammalia; order Macroscelidea; family Macroscelididae; genus Elephantulus; species Elephantulus edwardii. The sequence continues at coordinate 49,801 of NW_006399846.1, read as the reverse complement.
AAACCTCTATATTATTCACTGGATTTTTCTTTAATAGCTTGATGAAATCAATGATACTTTATAGCTATTTTCCTTTCATTGGATCCAACTCATTGGATCCACTCTCCAGCAATTTTTCAGAGGCTGTAAATCACAATAGAAGAGATTGTCCATCTTTTTGCTGGGGAGAAGCTAATGGTTTCGAAGTGCTTGTCTTTTTTTAAATTCTTTTTTACTCTCCTTTTTTTAAATTATTAATTTTAATGAAGGTTTACAGAGACTTTGGATTTCCATTCATTCATTGTTGCACTTTTCGCCCTGCCTACTCCTCCCACACCCCCAGTTTGCTGTTTACTTTGAAAGTAAAAGAAAAATTATTTCATTGTTATACAATCCCCGCCCCCACCCCCAAGTCCATTCCACTATGCAGCCTGTACTCTGGACTCCTATCATGACAAAAATACCTAATCACATATCCTTTTTAAACAGTTTTCTCCCTCATCTGTTTCAATGCAGTATGCATTATTTATGCCCTCTTTCTCGGTCCCCACAAACCTGATGTCAGTCCCGTTTTACAACAGTGGCATTATGCAATATTTGTCCTTTTGTGACTGAGATATTTTATTCAGCATAATGTCCTCCAGGGTTATTCAGTTTGTATAATATTTCATGAGTTCTTTGTTTTTCAATGCAACATAGTATTCTGTTGTGTGAATATACTAGAATTTCTCTATCCATTAGTTTGTTGATGGACACTTAGGTTGTTGCCAGCTCTTTGTTATTGTGAATAAAGCCACAATAAACATTGGTGTACATATATCTGCTCGGGTAGCAGTTATGGTTTCTTTATGGTATATTCCCAGTAGTGGGATTGCTGGGTCAAATGGTATTTCTATTTGCAACTTTTTAAGAAAGCACTATACAGCCTTCCATAGTGATTGCTCTATTTTACACTCACACCAACAGTGAATAAGGGTTCCAGTTTCTCCTCAACCTCACCAGCATTTGATGTTTGCTTCTCTGTTAAATTTTACTTTTCTTACTAGGGTGAGATGATATCTCATAGTCGTTCTGATTTGCATCTTTCTTAGAGCTAGAGATTTTGAACATTTCTTCATGTGTGTGTTTGCAATCTGAATGTCTTCTTTGGTGAAGTGTCTGTTCATAACCTGTGCCCATTTTTTTCAGTTGGGTTATTCACCTTTATCTTGTTGGGGTGCTCGGGTATTTTATAAATTCTAGATATAAGTTCCTTATCTGAAATGTCATTACCAAATATTTTTCCCAGTCTGTGGTTTCCCTATTTACCCTGTTGGACAAGTTTTTAGATATGCATAGAGATTTGATTCTTAGAAGGTCCCATTTTATATTCTCCTGGTTATCGGTTATTCAGGATACTTGGAAGACTGTTCATGTTGTGAATTAGGGCTTCTAGAGTTCTTCCATACTTTTCTCTAATGAAGTTTGTAGCCTTTAGTTTTAGTCCTTGGTCCTTGGTTCACTTTGATTTTTCTGTATGGTGTGAGGTGTGGACCTTGCTTGAGTTTTCTGCAGATAGTTATCTAATTTTGTCAACACCATTAGCTTAAAAAGGCTGTCATTTCCCCACTTAATGGTTTCCTTCTCCTTGTCAAAAATCAGTTGACCATAGGTAGATGGGCTGATTTCTGGGTTCTCAATTCTATTCTATTGATCTATGTGCCTGTCATTGTACCAGTACCACATTGTCTTGACCACCATGGCAGTGTAGTAGGATTTGAAATCAAGGAGTGAGATGCTTCTACCTTGTTTCTCTTTTTAAGGAGTGCTTTGCTTATTTGGGATTTCTGTCCATTCCAAATGAAATTTGATATTGCTTGATCCATCTCACCAAAGAATGGAATTGGTATTTGTGTTAGGATTGCATTGAATGTATAGATTGCCTTTGGTAGGACTGTCATTTTCACAATATTGAGTCTTCCTATTCAAGAACAAGGTATATTCTTCCATGTCTCCAGGTACCTTTTTTTTTCATAGTAATGTTTTGTAATTTTTTTTAATGGATCCTTTGTGTTTCTAGTTAGATTTACTCTGAAGCATTTACTCTTGTAATGAGCTATTGTGATGGGGATTATTTTTCTTAACTCCAGTTCTGTGTTCTCTTTGTCACTGTAGAGATATCCAGTTGATTTTTGTACGTTGATCTTGGATCCTGACACTTTGCTGAATTGATCAACTATGGCCAGTAGTTTTCTTGCTGAGTGTTGAGGGTTTTCTAAGTATACTATTATGTTATCTGCATATAGAGATAATTTTACATCTTCTTTGCCAATTTAGATACTTCTATTTCCTTTTCTTGTCATATTGCTATTGCTAAGACTTCCAATACAATATTGAATAAGAGAAGTAATAGTGGCCATTCTTGCCTGATTCCTGTTACCGAAGGGAATGCCTTTAATCACTCTCCATTGAGAACAATTTTGGCTTTTGGATGCGTATATACTTTTTACTATTTTGAGGAAACTCCCCCCATTCCTTTTTTTAAAGTGTTTTAATCAGGAAAGGGTGTTGGATTTTTTCAAAGGCCTTTATTTTTCATCAATTGATAGGATCATGTGATTCTTGTTCTTTGCTTTGTTAATGTGATAAATTACACTGATTGTTTTTCTTATGTTGAACCATCCTTGCATACCTGTTATGAATCCCAGTTGGTCATGGTGAATTATGTTTTTGATGAACCTTTGGATTCTATTGGCCAAGATTTTATTCAGGATTTTTGCACCTATGTTCATGAGAGATATTGGGCTATAGTTTTCCATTTTGGTGGTGTCTTTACCTGGCTTTGGTATCAAGGATATATTTGCTTCATAGGATGAGTCCGAGAGAATTCCATCTTTTTCCATTTTCTGAAATAATTTATGTAGAATTGGTGACAGTTCTTCTCTGAATGTTTGATAAAAGTCACTTGTAAAACATCTGGTTCAGGTCTTTTTTGACTGGAAGTTATTTTATTAGCTTTTCAATTTCTTCTTTTGTGATGGGTCTATTCAAGTGTTCAATCTTGGTTTGTGTCAGTTCAGGTAACTTGTGAATTTTTAAGTATTTGTCCATTTTCTCTAGGTTTTCATATTTGTCTGCATATAGTTTTTCATAATATTCCATTGTTAGCCTGTTGTGACATTGCCCATTTCATCTCTTATTCAGATTATCTGTGTCATTTCCTGCTGTTAGTTTTGCTAGTGGTTTGCTGATTTTGTTGACCTTTTCAAAGAACCAACTCCTGGTTTTGTTGATAGTTTCAATTGTTTTTCAATTTCCTTTACTTCTACCCAAAGTTTTATAATTTCAGTTTTTTTAGAGGGTGCCAGGGTGTTTTTTTTCCTGTTCTTTTTCAATTTGTTGGAGATTTTGGGTTAGAGAATCAATGGTCATCCCTGCCCCCCGCGTTTTGATGTGTTTCCTTATTGCTGTAATTTGACCTCTGATTACTGCTTTGGCTGTTTCTCAGAGATTTTGGTAAGTAGTGTTTTCATTGTCATTTGTTGCAAGAAACTTTATAATTTCATTTTTTATTTCTTCTAGTATCCACTCATGTTCAAGAAAGGTGTTAATTCATCTTCCAAATGTATGGGGGGTTTCCTTTAGCCTCTTGTTATTAATTTTTAATTTTGTAGAATTGTGGTCTAGGGAGATGTTTTTTAATTTATTGATGCTTGCCTTGTGACCTAATATATGTTCTATTCTCAGGAAGAAGATATACTCTGCTTTTGGGGGTGCATTAACCTATAAATATTTATGAGACTGAGTTGTTTTATTGTGTGATTTAATTCTTCGGCATACCTGTTGAGTTATTTCTGGTAGTTCTATCTTTTCTTGAGAGGGGTGTATTGAAGTCTTCAACTACTATAGTGATGTTGTCCATTTCCTTTTTCAGTTTTGTTAATGTTTATTTTATATATTTTACAGCTCTATCATTTTGTGCATAGATATTTATTATTGTATGTCCTCTTATTCTGTTGACCCTTCAATCATTATGTAGTGATCTTCCTTGAACTATAATGTTTTTTTCATTGAGATCTATTTTATCAGAGATTAAATATCACTTCTGCTTTTTTGCCATTTGCTTGGTATATTTTCCCCCACTCTTTTGTTTTTAGTCTTTCTTTATCTTCAGTTTTCAGGTGTGTCTCTTCAGGACAGCGTATTGTTCGATTTAGTGGGGTTTTTAATACAATCTGCTACTCTTCTCTTCAGTGATGCATTTAAATCATTCACATTCAGTGTGATTTATGAGAGGCAAGGTTTTATTGCTATTATTTTGTTGAGTTCTTTTTGGTGTTGTTGCTAGTTACTTTGGTCCGTCCTGCTTTCTGTGGTACCTCTATTAGGAGGACGTCTCTCAGTATTTCCTATAATACTGGTCTTTTTAAAAACTTTCTTAAGTTCTGTTTTTCTGGAAATATCTTGGTCTCTCCTTCATATTAGATGAACAATTTTGCTGGGTACAATATTCTTAGTTGACAGTTATATTCTTTGAGTATCTGATATATGTCATTCCACTGTCTTTTTGCTCACATGGTTTCTGCTGACAAATTACCTATTAATCTTATTTGCTCTCCCTTATAGGTTACTCTTTGTTTTTCCCTCACTAATTTAAGAATTCTCTCCTTATCTTTGGTTCTGGTAAATTCGACAAGGATATGTCTTGCTGTTTTCCTTTTGGAATCTATTCTATATGATGTTCTCTCAGCTTCTTTCTCTCATTCTCACTATTGGGCCAATTGGAAGCATCAGGATAAATGGTGAAGAGATTGAGATTGTTCACAGCTTTAGTTTGCTTGGCTCCACAGTCAACAGTCTTGGCAGCAGAAGCCAGAAAATTAAAAGATGTATTGTGATGGGAAAGTCTGATGTTAGGGACTGCTCCAAAGTACTGAAGAGCAATGGTGTCTCTCTAAGAGACTAAGGTGTGCCTGATATAGGCCATGGGATTGACAATCACTTGCTATGCATCAGAGAGCTGGACAATAACTAGGGAGGATAGAAGGAGAATTAATGCCTTTGAGCTGTGGTGTTGGATAAGAGTATTGAATATACCATGGACTGCTAAGAAAACAAATATGTTAATTCTGAAGAGGGTTAAACCAGGTTGCCCCTTGGAGGCAAGGATTCTGAAGCTTTTTCTAACATACTTCGGACATGATGTAAAAAGGGACCAGTCATTGGAGAAGGACATCATGCTTGGAAGGGTGGAGGGACAGCACAGGAGAGGAAGACCCTCTATGAGGTGGATTGATTTAGTGACTGAGGGAATCAGGGTAGGTTTGTCTGAGACAGTGAGATTTACACAGGACAGAGCACCGTTTAGGGCTGTTGTACATAGGGTCACTATGAGTTGCAGGCAACTCAACAGCGCATAACAACAACAACATTCTTCATTATGCCTGGAAAGTTTTCAATGCCTTGCTTCTTTCTGTTCTGGCATTCTGATTATGCACATGTTATTTCTCTTGATGGTGTTCTACAGTATTCTTAGTTTTTCTTCTTTTTCCTTCCTTTTTTGATTCTTCTTTTTGCTCTAGGAGATCAGTGGTGACAATTCTATCTTCTATTTCATTTGTTCTGTGTTCCATCTCTTCAACTGTGTTCATGTGTCCCTCTTATCATTTTTACAGCATCTGAAACATTGGTCTCATATTTTGTACTGTGATTTCTTGTTTTCCAGAGCCTCTAATTCCTCATTTGTTTTATCTGTATTGTTTTGGATTGTTTGTGGGTTGTTGGGGGAGGGGGGATTAAGCGTCTCCTGTTTTTTTCTTACAGTGTCCTAAAATTCTTCACATTTGTCTTTCACCCATTGAAAATATTCAGTCATTATTCTTTTAAATTCTGTGTCAGAAAGTTCCATCAGACTTTCTCCCTTCAGAAAATCCATTGATATTGTGTTACTTTGGGAGGATGACATCTTGTTTTGGGCTTGTGTAGGGTGTTAGGTAGCCTGTTTCTTACATGACATTGCTATGGTAAAGTTTTCCACACCTGAGAAGGTAGCAGGTTCTTGATCTGGTCACTCCTCCAGAAGAGGGAGAAGCAGCTACCCTACCTGCATTTCTCTCTGAACTTCTGACTCAAGGGAAGATTTGCTTCAGTTCAGCAGAGAAAGGGCCTGTGAAAGCCGTCTCCTCTATCAAACAACTGCTGCAGCTCGGCCAGTGTGAAGTGGTCCAAGCTAAAAGCAGTTAATTGACTGGACATGGAAACCCTGGTTTTCCCTTCAAGAACTGGGCCTGCTGCCTCACTCAAGCTCCAGCTGTCTTGCTCTCTACTGCTTGAACTTAAGGGGTCGCTTGTGGACCAGCCAAACAGCAGAGGTCCCCACAAAGTACTTCATTTAAATTCCAGCTGTCCTGGCACATTGCTTCCCTTGCAAGCCTCAGCTCCCTGGAGCAGGCATGCAGGCCTCAGCTCCCTGGAATAGGCATCAGCTCCCTGGCATCTATTTTCAACTTTCTAAAGAAGCATCAAATTCCTTTCCCTATTGATCCCCCCAGTCCACCTTCCTATCAGCAGTTTATGAGAGTTCTAATCTCTTCACCTTGAAAAGCATCCAAAAATAACAAAACCCATCCACTGACAGAGAATTACCAGAAGTTCAAGCTGGATTTAGAAGAGGCTGTGACATGAGGAGGGATATCATTGCTGATGTAGATGACTCTTGGCTGAAAACAGAAAATACCAGAAAAATGTCTCTTTTTAATGGACTATGAAAGTCATCTTATTGTGTGGACCAGAATAAACTAAGGCTAACATAGAGAAGAATGGGAATTCTAGAACACTTAGAGGTATTCAACAAGACTTCAACAATACTTAATTAGAAGTGTTCAATAAGTGTTCTGACAATAAGAATCTGTTATCTGAGCAAAACCAGGGAACATTTCATAGTTTTAGGTTTGCATCAGAAGTGTATACTCCATACCTGGTATTCTCCATACCTATTCAATCTGTATGCTGAGTAAACCATTAGAGAAGCTGGACTTTATGAAGAAGAGTGTGGTTTCAGGTGTAGAGGAAGACTCATCAACAACCTGTGTTACCTAGATGACACAACATGCTTGCGGAAATTGTGGAGGCCTTACTTGAGACACTTGTGGCAGAGGATCAAGGACTGCTGTCTTCAATATAGATTGCATCTCATCATCAAGAAAACTGAAATCCTCACTACTTGGTCAATAGAGTACATCATGATAGCTAAAGATTGAAATTGTCAATTATTTCATCTTACTTATATCCACAATCAAAACCCCTTGGTATCAAAAGTCAGGAGATCTGGAGATATCTAGTATTGCAAAAGGCTGCCATCAGTGGCCTTTCCAAAGTCCTAAAGAAAATTAATGTCATTTTAAATACTAAGGTGCAAATAATTCAAGCATGGTATTTCTAATCACCTATACATCTGAAAGACAGATAATGAATAAGGATGACAAGAAGAATCATCGCCTTTGAATTGTGGTGGAGAAAATCTCTGAATATCCCATGGACAGTGTAAAGAACAAACAAATCTGTCCTGTGGAAAGTGAAACCAGAGTGTCTTTTGAAGGCAAAGTTAGAGGTATTTTACCTCATATAATATTTGAGCATGTTGCTAAGAAAATCTATTTGTTGGAGAGGGACATTTAGCTTGGAAAAGTGGAGGGTGAGTGAAAGAAAGGAAGATATTCAACTACATGGATTGATAGAATGACTGCAGCAATGGGCTCAAGTGTGTTAGAATGGTAAAGATGGTAAAGGACAGAATAGGGTTCAAATCTGTTGTTCATAGGGTCGTTATGAGTCATACTTGACTTGATTATACTTAACAACAATAACAATCTCTCCACACACTCATCAGCATTCTTGTTTTCTGCCTTATTAAACATTGTTGTTGTTGCTAGAATAAGATATCTCACTGTTGCTTTTATTTACTTCTCTATAGTATCTTATGAGGGTGTTCTGTGTATAGTCTGTATGTGCTTGTGCTACTAAACCAAAGGCCACACTTCTGTGGCAATTTGAATCAACCAGTGGACCCATGGGAAAAAATGGATGTCCACCTATATTATCTCCTAAACTAGATGTCTAAACTGTAGTTTATGTTAGCAGCACAACTAGTTTTGTCTGCTTATAGAGTTATCAAAATAGAATCATGCAATATATAATCAATTCTATGAATTTTCATTTTCTAGTTTTGACATTACTGATTATAGGAAGTTGTACGTCTACCAAAAGACCAATTGTCTTGGTGGTACAAAGCAATCTGTGGCTCCTCAAAAGAAACATGGTCATCCTGTGCCATTTACCACCCTGGAAACTCAATGGATGGTCAGCTATAAATTTATTCCAAAAATAGCAATGAGTTGAATTGAATAATTTATAATCTTGAGCATTTGTTCAGGTTTGGTGACCATATGACTGTTCTCTTTGGTAAAGTGACTCTTCATATTTCCCACCTTTTTTTAAGTTTCTATATCCTTCCAAGAGAACAGCCTGTCACCTCTATGCAGCTTCAAATGAATCTAGTCACATGATATTTATATGTCTGCTTTGCTATAAGAGGTGCAATACTAAATTGTCAGTTTGTGTATTTGGGGAATAACATTTTTTTCTAGTTAGAACAGCACTTGCCTCTCAGTCTGCTGTACTGAGGTAACTTGCTAAAATAACTTGGGTAGTTTGCTTTGAGGCTAAAATCTATGCCACTGGTATGTCAAATGGAACAAAGATCACCTATGGTAGACAGGTTTTAATAAATCCCCAAGATTAAGACAGACTAGGAAGCAGGATTGTCCATCTACTTCCTAAATAGCAGGTCTCTGAAAACCCTATGAACAGTAGAGGAACGTGGGTAGTTATGGTATTAGATGTGCTAAAAACAACTTATGACTGCAATGAAAAAGTTGGAAACATTGAAAAGGGAAGGATAGTCAGAAAGAATCGACTTAGTTACAGAAATGAAGCTGGAAATTGATCAAATTTTGTATGTTGGGTGATTTATTTATTTATTGCAAATGCCTTTAAAAAAACCCACATAAATGACAACTTTACACATGGACCTCACCTGAGGTACTGCATGAGAATTAGATTGACTACATCTGTGGAAAGAATCATTAGGGAAGCTCAACATTCACAGTCAAAACTAGGCCAGGTGAAGACTGTGGGCCAGACCATCAAATATTCATTTGCAAGTTCAAAATGAATCTGAAGAAAATGAAAAGTCTGCAAGAACCAAAATATTATCTTGAGCCTATTTCACCTGGGTTTCAAAATCATCTTAAGGATAGGTTTAAAGCTTTGAACACTAATGGTCAAAAACCAGAGCAGTTGTGGGATGGCATCAAGGATTTCGTCAACGAAGAGAGCAAAAGATCATTACAGAGACAGAGACGAAAGAGAAAACTGAAATGGATATCAGAAGAGGCTATAAAAATTGCATAGACATTGACTGATACTGAACATTTTCAGGCAGTACCAGGAGCCAATTGTAATAATGGAGCAAGTGGAGGCTACCTTGAAGGCACTGAGGGGAAAAAATAGGCCCCAGGAATTAATGGGATACTGACTGACATGTTTCAGCTAACAGGAATGCACTCTTAATGCACTCACTAGTCTATGACAGGATATTTGAGGACAGTTGTATTGCTAATGGATTGAAATAGATCCATATTTATTCCCATTCCCAAGAAAGGTGATCCAACAGAGCAAAAACTATCGAACAATGTCATTAATATCACATGCAGGCAAAATACTGATGAAGATCATTAAAAACAGCTAGAATAATATATAGGTAGGGAATTGCTAAAGTTCAAGGAGAATTTGGAAGAGGCTGTGGCACCAGGAATATCACTGCTAAATATTTCTGAATCCTGGCAGAAAGTTAAGAACACCAGGGGAATATCTATTTATGCTTTATTGACTATGCAAAAGCATTTGACTCTGTGGATCATAACAAGTTATGTTTAACATTAAGAAGAACGAGAATCCCAGAACACTTAATTATGCTCCTGCTAAACATTTATCTAGACCAAGAGGCTGAGACTTTTGTGTGATCAGAGCAAGGGAAGAGTGTAATTTAAAATGAAGAAGGGAGTGTGTTGTTTTTGTATTCTATCTCAATACTTATCCAATTTGTATGCTGACTAAATTATTCAGGAAACTTGACTCTTTGAGGAAGAATGTGGTATCAACATTGGAGGAAGATTCATCAATAACATACATATGAAGATGACACACACTTGCCTGCTGAAAGGGAGTGAGGCTTGAAACACTTATTCCAGAAGATCAAAGAATACAGCCTTCAATATGGATTGCATTTCAATGTCAAGAAAACAAAATTTTTTATCACTGGACCATTAGGCAACATAATGAATGGAGAAAAGATTTAAACTGTCATCTACTTCATCTTATTTAGATCCACAGTCAACATCCTCATTACCAGGAGTCAGAAAACTCAGGAGATGTACTGCATTGGGAAATTCTGAAGTTAGACACTGATTCAAATTTTTGAGGAGCAATGATGTCAGTTTGAGAACTAAAGTGCATCTGATTCATGCCACAGTCTTTGCAGTCATTTGCTATGTATCTGAGAACTGGACAATGAATAAAGATGACAGAAGAATTAATGCTGTTGAGATGTGGTGTTGGACAAGAGTACTGAATATTCCATGGACTAACAAAAGAATAAACAAATATGTCTTGGAGAAAGTTTAGCCAGAGTTCAACTTCTTGGAGGCAAGGATGTTGAAGCTTTGTCTCACATACTTTGGGCATATTGCTAGGAGAGGCTATTCCTTGGAAAGGGAAATCATGATTGGAAAAGTTGGTGAAAGAGAGGAAGATTCTTAACCAGATGGACTGCCAAAGTGACTGCCACAATGGGCTACAATGTCAGGAAGGAGGAGGATGGCACAGGATAGGGCAGGGCTCAGATTTGTTGTTCATAGGGTTGCTATGGGTCATACTCAACTGGATGGCACCTAACAAAAACAACTTTTCTCACTAGTTACCCTTCTATTTTTACAATAAAGATCTTATACAGTACTTGTCCTTGTGAGACTGAGTTAGTTCACTCAGTATAATGGTCTCTATCCTTTCCCATGTTATATAGTATTTTTCAAAATTATGGCTCCTGAGTACCACATAGTATTCCATTGTGTGAATGTATCACAATTTCACAGTCTATTCATTTGTTGATGGAAATTTGTACGGTTTCCATGTTCTTGTTGTTGCAAGTAACACTTCCATGTGCATCCATGTACAAATAACCATTTGTGTCTCAGTTCTGCATTCCTTGAGGTATTTTCCTAGGAGTGGAATAGCTGGATCACATAGAATTTCTATGTTCAGCTTTTTCAGGAAATGCCAAACTACCCTCCAGAGGGATGCACCATTTTATAATCCCACTAACAATATGTATGTTTCATTGATTATGCAAAGGCATTTGACTGTGTGGATCATAACAAACTGTGGCTGACTCTGAGAAGAATGGGAACCCCAGAATATTTAATCGTGCTAATGCAAAACCTATACTTGGACCAGGAGGCAGTTATCAGAACAGAGCAGGGCAACACTGCATGGTTCAAAATTGGGAAGGGTGTACACCAGGGATGTGTCCTATCTCCATACCTTTTCAACCTGTATGCAGAGCAGATTATCCAGGAGGCTGGGCTCTATGAGGACAATTGTGGCATCAGGATTGGTGGATGATCTATTAACAATCTGAGTTATGCAGATGACACAACTGCCAAGAAAACAGAGTCATCCTAGAGAGGGTTAAACCAGGCTACTCCTTGGAGACAAAGATTCTGGGGCTTCGTCCGACATACTTTGGACATGTTGCAAGGAGAGACAGGTCTTTGGAGAGGGGCATCATGCTTGGGAGGGTGGAGGGACGGCGCAAGAGGGGAAGACCCTCTATGAGATGGATTGATTCAGTGACTGGGGTAATCGGGATGGGTGTTTCAGAGGCAGTGCGATTGGCACAGGATAGAGCAGGGTTTAGGACTGTTATACATAGGGTCGCTATGAGTCGCAAACGACTCGACGGCACATAACAACAACAACAATGTATGATAGTTCCGATCTCTCCACATCCTCTTCAACATTTATTGCTTGATGTTCTATTAAATTTTGCCACTGCTGCTGGGATGAGATGGTATCTCACTGTGGTTTTGATTTGTAGCTCTCTGATTGCTAACAATTTTGAGTATTACTCCATATGAATGTCTTCTTCTGTGAAAAGTGTTTCCGTGTCTTTTGCCCATTTTCTAATTGAGTTATAAGTCATCTTCTTATAGAGACCCTGTAGTATTTTGTGAACATTTGTTATGAGACCTTTGTCCGAGATGGCATTGCTAAATGGTTTTTTCCCAGTCTATAGGTTTTCTTTCATTTTATTGAAAAAAATATTTAATGTGCACTGGGACTTAATCTTTAGAAAATCACAGTCATCAAAGTTGTTTTCTCCTCATTTTGTATTTCTGGCTGAATTTGCCAGCCTATGTATACCATTGTAGACTTATTTTAATTTTCCACAACTAATTTTCCAAATTAAAAAAAAGTCCATGAGACCAAGATACAGTTTGAATCTATTCCATCAGATTTTCAAGATCCTCTTAAGAATAGATTTGTAAGAGTCCAGAATGAAGGCTGTATAGTGCAGTGGACTTGGGGGATAGGGAGCAGGGAGGTATTGCATAGAAATGAAATAATTTTTCTTTCACTTTTCAAAGAGAAGCAAGAACTGGGGGGGATGGGTGGGCAGGGAGAAAAATACAACAGGGAATGAATGGAAATCCAAAATCTGTAAATGTTCATGATAATTAATAAAAAAAGAATAGGTTTGAAGCATTGAACACCAGATAAGTTATGGGATAATATCAAGGACATCATGCATGAAGAATGCCAAAGGTCATTACAAAGACAGAGGAGAAAGGAAAAAACCTAAATTGGATGTCAGAAGAGACTTTAAAAATTGGATAGAGCATCAAGAAGACAAAACAAAGGGAAAACAAAGGACAGCTCGAGAACACAAAGTATTATAATAGAATGTGCAGAGTTGGATTTGAAGAATAAAAAGATAAGAACTTGCTCTGCATTTCTTAGCTGAGATAAGTGAAAAACAAATTTAAGCCTCCAGTCGCAATATTAAAAGATGCTATGAGCAATATATTGAATGACATAGAAAGCATCAAAATGAATACATCTTGTAAAGGGTGTAGCCAGAGTGCACATTGGAGGCAAAGATGACGAGGCTTTGCTTCACATACTTCAATCGTGTTGCTAGAAGGGGCTATTCCTTGGAAAGGATATGATGCTTGGAAAGGTGGAAGGTTGGTGAAAGAGAGGAAGAACCTCAACCACAACCAGATGGATTGACATAGTGACTGCGAGAATGGGCTCTAATGTGTCAAGAAGTGTCTGAATGGCACAGGATAGGACAGGGTTCAGATCTGTTGTTCATAGAACCCCTATGGGTCATACTCAGCTCAACAGCACCTAACAACAACATTTATACCATAGGCTAGGTCTTCTACGTGTGGTTCAATTTCGTCTCTTATGATCTTTACAGTTTTGGGATTTACTACTAGGTATTTGATGCACCTTGAGTTGATTTTTGTGTATAGGATGAGATGTGAATCCTGCTTGTTTTCCTCAAATAGAAGGCCAGTTTTTCAAGCACAATTTGTCATTTCCCTATTTAATATGTTTTGTTTCCTTGCTGAATACCAGTTGAACTTAGGTTGTTGTTGCTGCTGTGTGCCGTTGAGTTGCCTGCAACTTACAGTGACCCTATGTACAATAGCTCTGAAGCCTGCCCTATCTTGAGCCAGTCTCACTGATTCTGATGCACCAACTCCCATTGCCCCATTTATTGTAACAATCCACCTCATCTGGAGTCTTTCTTTCCAACCCTGTCCCTCCATAGGTAAATTAATTAATTTGTGGGTTCTCAATTCTATTCCATTGGTCTATTTGTCTGTCATTGTACCAGTATCATGCTATTTTGGTTATTACAGCTGCATATTAAGTTTTAAGATCAGGGAGTGTTATGTCTTCCACTTCATTTTTTGTTTTTCTGAGGTGATTTGCCTATTTGGGGTTTCTTTCCTGTCCAAATAAACTTACCAAATGTCTTTCTATCTCCTTGAAAAAGGAACTTGATATATGTGAAGAGATTGCGATTGTTAACAGCTTTAGTTTGTTTGACTTCACAATCAACACTCTTGGTACGAGCAGCCAGGAAACCAAAAGACAAATTGCATTTGGAAAGTCAGCTGTCAGGGACCTCTGTAGAGTAATTAAGAACAACGATGTCACTCTGGAAATTAAGGTTCACCTGGTCCAGGCTATATGCTTCAAAATTACTTGTTATGCATCAGAAAGCTGGACAATGACTAGGGATGATCAAAGGAGAATGAATACCTTTGAGCTGTGGTGCTGGAGAAGAGTTTTGAATATGCTATGGACTGCTAGGAGAACAAACAGGTTCATCCTAAAGAGAGTGAAATTAGGCTTCTCCTTGGAGGCAAGGATGCTGAAGCTTTGTCTGACATACTTTGGGCATGTTGTAAGAAGGGACCAGTCCTTGGATAGGGACATCATGCTCAGTAGAGTGGAGGGACAGTGCAAGAGAAGAAGACTGATTCAGTTACTGGGGTATTGAGGGTAGGTATGTCAGAGACAATAAGGTTGGCACAGTATAGAACAGGATTTAGAGCTGTTGTACATAGGATCACTATGAATCACAAGTGATTCGACAACACATAACAATTGAGATTACATTAAATACGTAGATTGTTTTTGGTAGCATTGTCATTTTAACCATATTGAATCTTTCCATCCATGAACAGAGAACATTTCTCCATTTATTTAGGTCTCTTCTTTTTCTCACAGTCGTGTTTTGTAGTTGTCTTTATAAAGGTCTTTATGTCTTTAGTTAAGTTTACTCCAAACTATCTCAATTTGTGGTTGGCATTTGTAAATGGCATTACTTTCCTAGTTTCTTCTTCTGTGTGCCCTTTGATACTGTAGAGGATAGTGATTCTTCTATATTAATCTTATATCCTGCCAAACTATTAAATTATTCTACTAGATCTAAGAGGTTTTAGTTGAGTCCTTGGGGTTTTCAGTGTACACTATCATATCATCTTCATGTAGCAACAGTTTTCCCACCTCTTGGCCAATATGTATGCCTCTTACATCCTTCTCTTGTCATATTACCTTATAGCAAGTGTTTCTACTACAATATTGAATAAGAGTGATGAAAGTGAGCATCCTTTCCTGGTCCCTGTTTCCCAAAGAGATGTCTTTAGTCTTTCTTCATGGAGAATGATGTTAGCTTTTAGTTTTGAGTATATACTTTTCACCATGTTGAGGAAATTATCTGAATGTTTTATTTAGGAAGAGGTGGTGCATTTTGTAAAAAGCTTTTCTGGCATCAAGTGATAGGATCATGTGGTTCTTCTTTGCTTTGTTAATGTGGTGAATTATGTAGATTGTTTTTCTTATGTTGAGCTATCCTTGCATACCTGTTATGAATCCCCCTTGGTCATGGTGAATTTTTAAAATGAATGTGCTTGTACACCTTGTATTTCACCCTTTCTTTCCTTTACATTGTGTTTCATACTCATTCTCATGCATCATGAGAGATATTGGTCTTTTTCTTGATATATTTTTTTATAATACCATTCCCTGGTTTTGGTATTAAGGTTATTATGCTTGTATCATAAAATGTTCCTTCT
The DNA here is from genome assembly GCF_000299155.1 of Elephantulus edwardii. Classification (NCBI taxonomy): domain Eukaryota; kingdom Metazoa; phylum Chordata; class Mammalia; order Macroscelidea; family Macroscelididae; genus Elephantulus; species Elephantulus edwardii. The sequence continues at coordinate 34,067 of NW_006399846.1, read as the reverse complement.
TTTTCATTTTTAAGTAATTTAAGTAGAATTGATGATAATTCTCTAAATATTTGGTAGAATTCAGGCTGAGGCCATCTGGACCAGGACTTCTTTGTAGGAGAGTCTTTTCATGATCTTTTCAATTTCTTTTGTGATGGGTCTGTTCAAGTGTTCTAAATCTGTCCATATCAAGCTGGGTAGGGTGTGGGTTAGAAGGAATTTGCCCATTTCCTCTAGATTTTCAATTTTATCAGAGTACAGCTTTTCATAATATTCTGATATTATCAATGTAATTTTATCTGGTTCTATTGTGATGTCACCTCTATCATTTCTTATTCAAGTTATTTGTATCTTTTCTTTTTTCCCTTTTGTTAATTTTGCCAAAGGTTTGTAAACTTTATTGACCCTTTCAAAGAACCAGCTCCTGGTCTTGTTGATATTTTCAGTTGTTTTTTTCTATTTCCTATCCCATTTATTTCAGCTCTTTAATTTTAATTCTTTCTTTCTTTTTTGTCTATTCTTATTTGTCTATTGCAGTGAACTGAGGACTGTCCTAGCTGTATCCTAGAGGTTTTGGCATGTTGTATTTAAATTACAATTTTTTTCAAGGAACATTTATTTCTTCTGTAACCCAATCATGTTCTGTCAGGGTATTATTTAGCTTACTTGTGGGAGGTTTTGTAAGTTTTACTCTCTTCTTAATTTCCAGTTGTATTGCATTGTGTTCTGAAAAAAATATTTTGTTCTATTTCAATGTTTTCTAATTTGTTGAGGCGTGCTTTGTGTCCTAATATATGATCAGTTCTGGAGAATGTACCATGTGCACTTGATAAGAAAACAAATTTCTATTTGGTTGGGTGCCTTACCCTGAATCTAGTGCAAGGTAAAATTTGCTGGTTGTATAGCTTTGATATTCTGCATCTTTGTTAAGTCTCTTTTAAGATGATCTATCCTTTTATGAGAATGGTATGGTAAAGTCTCCTAGCACTATTGTGGTAATGCCTAGTTCTTTCTTCAAGCATGTTAACCATTGTTTTTTTGCGGGGGAGGGAGATTTGCATGAAAAGAAGAAAAAGTGTTTATTAATTTTAAATTATCTTATTTGATCACCTTTCAAATATTTTCATCATTCATCTTATAAACATCCTTCGTCTATTCCAGTGGATGATGAGAGTAGGTTAGAACCATTGTTTTATGTATTTTACAGGTCTATAATTTGGAACATAGATGTTGACCAAAGTTATGTCTTCTTGATCTGTTATGCCTTTAATCACATTATATAGTGTCCTTCGTTCTCTTTTTTATTTGTATCATCTTATTATTATTATTATTAATTTTAATGAAAATTTACAGAGACTTAGGATTTTCATTCATTAATTGTCACACTTTTCTCCCTACCCACCCCTCCCCCTCATTCACTCTTCTCTTTGAAAAGTAATAGAAAAATTCTTTAATTGTTTTACTCCCCCCCCCCGCCCCCCAGGGCCACTCCACTATGCAGCCTTAGTTCTGGGCTCCTGTCATGACAATAAAACCTAATTACATATCCTTTTTAAACAGTTTCCTCCCTCATCTGTTTCAATGCAGTATACATTATTTATCCCTTCTCTTTTATGGTAGTTTTCACCCTGAAGTCTATTTTACCATTGCCACTCCTGCTTTTCTGTAGGTATTATTTGTTTAGAATATTTTTTTCCAACCTTTGATTTGAATCTTTTTCCTCATTTTTTAAGTCAAATTGGTTCTCTTATGTAGATTACACTGTTTTACTGCTTTTAGTATTCTACCCTTATCTTTTATTTTGGAAAATTTAATTATGGTGTGTCTTGATGATTTTCTTCTGGGGTCTTATCTGTTTAGAGTTTGCTGAAACTCATGAATCAGGATCTCTTCATTCTTCATAATGCATGGGAAATTTTTTTCTAATACCTCTTCCACTATTTTCTCATTGTTTTCTTTGCCATCCTAACATTCTGGAATTCTTTTTTATTTATTTTTTAGATTCTGGAATTCTAACCACATATTGTGCCTTTTGATGTCATCCCATGTGATTCTGAGATTTTCTTCATTTTCTTTCCGTTTCCTCTCTATTTTCTTTTCTAATATGTTCCCATTGAAGTTCTTGTCTTCCAGCTTACTGACTCTCTGGTTTGTTTCTCTTCTGCTTTTTTTGTCCATCAAGCATGTTGAAAGCTTCTGCCATTTTGGTCTTGATATTCTGGATTTTGTTTTCATGCATTTCTCTTATTTTGAGTACAATGATGGTTGTACCCTCTCTGTCTTGTTATGAATTTTTAGTCTTTGTATCCCTTTATCTATAGTTTCAATTCTTTTCTCTGTATTTTGCAATATCTTCATGTTGTTCATGTTTCTCTACATCATTGTATTTCTTCTGGCTCACTTTCTCTGGAGTATTTGCCTTATTTATGGGCTCCATTCTTTCTTTCATCATTTGTACCTTCTTCCATAATTGTTCATATGACTTTGTGTCAATATATATCTTCTGCCTCTCTGTCTCTGGGGTATTCATGTGTCTGTTATATGCTCTGCTTTTTTAGGAGAAAGATTTGGTTTTTTTCCCACAATGTTTAAAGCTGTATGCTGCTTTCTTGACATAATGAGAAGTTTATCCTGGTATGTGTTAGGCCATTTCTGTTGTGTCTGTATAGGTTGCTTACAGTTCTTTATCCTTATGATGTTATTTATTCATTGCAAATTTAAACTGTTTCCTTTATGGGGAGAGAAACTTGCTATGGGAAGAGTCATTTCTTGGCTTGTGCTGTAGGAAAACTAATGTCCTTTAATTTCTCTCCAGACCACAGTGTAGCTTTGCAGGACTTTCACATGAGTTTTGTCTGCCTCTTCAAAAGTTTGTAATTGTCCTTGGTGATGCTGGTGCACAAAGAAGCCAGAGACCAGCTTCTCCTTGCAGTTGTACACTATCCCATATGAGGTCTAGTGTTCCAGGGCCCTTTACCTCTATCCAGCAACCCTCTCACTTTTTGCAAGTAGCCTGGTGTGGCTCTCTCTAGCCTGTGCCTGCCTTTCCTAAAGTTGTAATTACCCTTGATGGCGCTGGTATGCAGAGCAACCAGAAGACAACTTCCTGTAGCAGGCAGTTGTATTCTTTCTACCCAGTCAGTGTAGGGTCAAAGGGGGTAAGGTCCCTTCCTCAATCCAGCCGACTTTTCAGTTCTTGCATAAATCCTGGTAAGAATTTCTCTAGTGCATGTCAACCTCTTCTAAAGTTTGTAATTGTCATTGGTGGTGCTGGTGCACAGAGCAACCAGATATCAATTTCCCCTGGCAGACAGCTGCACTCTTTCTATGCATGTGAGGTTGAGAGGAGCAGTACCCTACCTCTATTCAGCCGCCTTCTTAGATCTCATGCTCAGCATAGTGAGAATCACTTCAGCCTGTGTCCATCTCTTCTAAAGTTTGGTTTTGTCCTTAATCTCTGGTTTAATTCTTTTTAAGTCTTTTTTGTGCACACAAGAACTTGTTGTGTTGTTGTATGGTGCAATTGTAATGTACCTATGAACAACAGATATGAATCTTGTGCTATGCTGTGCCATCATCATGATCTTTGTTCTGCTCATGTCCATTACAATAATCATTGCATCAATCCATCTCATTAAGGGACTTCCTCTCCTTCACTGACCCTCTACATTTCCCAGCATGATAAATCTCTCTATGGACTTGATCCTCCTGAAAAATATGCACAAAATAAGTGAGACAAAGTTTCACCATCCTTGCCCCTAAGGCTGTCCTACCTGCAAGACAGATTTGCTTGTTCTTTTAGCAATTCATGGTAACCTCTATAATCTTCAGAAGTATCAATTTTTCATCTTATTCATTGTCCTTAACTGTCCTTATCCATTCACCAACTTTCACATGCAAGAGAAGTAAAAATAATAATAGCAAAAAACAAACAACAACAACCATGGCTTGGATCATGCACATTTTACTCTCTAAACTGACATCCTTGCCCTTTAGAATTTGGAGAGGTCTTTGGCAGAAGATTTCCCCAATACAGATACCCTGACTGCTGCTGTCATTGATGTTGACTGTGGATTCAAGTAAAATTAAATGCTTGGCAATTTCAGTCTTTTCTCCATCTATCATGATGTTGTCTAATGTAGTCTGTTGGTTCAATGGTGAGGATTACTGTTTTCTTAACAATGAGATGTAACTCATATGAAGTCACTAGTCTTTGATTTGCATTAAGTGTTTCAAAACCTCTTCACTTTGAGCAAGCAAGGTTATATCATCTGCATAACACAGTTTGTTGATAATTTTTCCTACCTGTCATTTGATACTACATTCTCCATTATTGTCCAGCTTCTTAAATTATTTGTTCAGCATACCAGGTTTTATCATTGCCATTTTGCTGTTTCTTTTTCTTTGTTTATGGTTACTGTGGTCCATCCACTCTCCTTTGGAGTCTCTTGTGAAGGACTTTACTTAAAAATTCTTGTAGATTTGATCTTGTTTTCACAAATTCCTTACATTCCTTTTTTTCTACAAAGGATATGATTTCTTTTTCATATTTGATGGAGAGCTTTGCTGAGTACAGAATCCTTGATTGGCAATTGTTTTCTTTCAACTTTCTATATATACCATGCCATTGTCTTCTTGCTCTCATAGTTTCTGCTGAAAAATCAGAACTTAAAATCATTGCTTTTTCTTTGTAGGTGACTCTTTGTTTTTCTCATGCTGATTTCTGTTTCTATCCTTATTTTTTATTTTGGATAATTTGACTATGATATTGCTTCATGTTTTCCTTTTTGAGTCTAGTCTATTTGATGTTCACTGAACTTCCTGAATGTGGATTGCCTCCTTCTTCAAAATACCTGGGAAGTTTACTTCTAGTATCTCTTCCACAATTTTCTCAGTGAGTACCCTATCAGTCTCATATTCTGGAATTCTAATTATATGTATGTTATTCCTTCTTATGTCATCCCACATGATTCTAATGTTTTCTTTATTTCTTATGTCTTTTCTCTGATTATTCTTCTAGTATATTTCCACTGAGGTGTTTGTCTTCCCGCTTACTGACTCTCCACTTTATCTCTTCTATTCTACTTTTATGTTTGTTTGTTTTTCAAGCAGGTTGGACACTTTGTCCATCTTGGTCTTAATATTCTGGATTGCATTTTCATGCATTTCTGTTATTTCCGGTACTGTGTTTACTGTATCCTCTCTATCTGTGAAGAGTTTTTAAGTTCTTGTGCCTCTTTATTTACAGCTTCAATTCTTTCCTCCATCTTTTTCACTTTCTTCCATAGTTGTGCAAGTCCCTCTTCATCAATATATTTCTTCTGGCTCCATGTTTCTGAAGCATTTGCTTTCTTAGTGGCTTCTATTGTTTCTTCCATTATTTGCACCTTCTTCTGTTGCTGTTCAAATAACTCATCAATATATTTCTCTGGCTCTCTACCTCTAGGGTAAACCCTTTATTTGTGGCTTCCATTGTTTCTTCCATCAATTGTACTCTCGTTTGTAGCTGTTCAAATGTCTCCATATCAACAAAAATCATCTGCCTTTTTGACTCTTGGGTTCATGAGATCTGCAATATTCTCTGGGGTTTTTTTTTGTTTTTTTTTTTTTGAGAAGGCTTAATTTGGTTTGGTTTAGTTTGGGGTTTTCGTGATTTTTTTTTCTCCCCAGTGTTTGAAGCTGCCTGCTGCTTTCTCAACATTACATGAAATGCTTCGTGGTAAGTGCTAGGCCTTTTCTTTTGTGTCTGCAAAAGATTTTGGTGGATCTTATCTTTATAATATTACTGCTTCATTGACAAATCAAAATGTTCAGTCTATGGAGTGAGCCACTTACTCTACTGAAAGTCCTTGAGGTTCTTTCATTCTGTACTGAGGCCCTGTAGAAATCTCACCTTGATGTAGTTCCCTGTGACTAACTCTATTGTCCTGCATGTAAGAAGTGGCTGAGTAGTTTGAGATCAGGTGCTCTACTCAAGCAGTTTTATGCACCCAGACTCCTCTCCTTGCCCCTACTCCCTTTGGACTTTTATCCACATCTTACTGGTTATCCTTCTTTTTACAATAGTGGTTTTATACCATATTTTTCCTTGTGAGACTGAGTTAGTTTACATAGCATATTGGTCTCTATCCTCTTCCATGTTATATAGTATTTTTCAAAATCATTGCTCCTGAATGCTGCATAGTGAATGCATCATGTTAATATACTACAATTTCTCAATCCATTCATTTGTTGATGGACATTTGAGCTATTTTCATGTTCTTGCTATTGGGTAAAAGCTGTTAATGAATATTGGTGTACAAATCTCCTTTTGTGTCACAGTTCTATTTTCCTAGAAAATAGGTGTATTCCTAGCAGTGAAAGATCTGAGTCATATGGAATTTCTTTGGTCAGCCTTTTGTGGAATTGCCAAATTGCCTTCCAGAGTGGTTATACCACTTTACAATCTCATCAACAGTGCATGAAAGTTCCAATCTATCTATAGCCTCTCCAACATTTATTGCTTGTTGTCCTATTACATTTTGCCACTGCCACTGGGATGAGATGGTATCTCATAGTGGTTTTAACTTGAATCTATCTTCTTGTCAGTGATTTTGAGCATTACTTCATGTGTCTGTTGACCATCCAAATGTCTCCTCTGTGAAAGGTCTTTTCATATCTCCCCCCATCCTGCCTCATTTTTTTCAATTCGGTCATCAGTCTTTTTCCTTGTGGAGGCCCTGTAGTATTACATAAACTTTCATTGTAAGACCCTTGTCTGAGATGGTGCTGCCAAATGTTTGTTTCCCTCAATCATTTCTTTTCACCCTATTGGGAAAAGGTTTTAATACATACATGGACTTAATCTTTAGAAGGTCTCAGTTATCAATGTTATCTTCTCCTGGTTGTGCATTTCTAGGTGTCTTTGTGCCATATGCTAGGCTGTCTAAATTTCATCTTATTTTGTCTTTTATGATCTCTTTTGTCTTCTATGCATAACATAGTTTTGAACTTTACCTCTAGGTCTTTAATCTACCTTGAATTCATTTTTATCTATGGTATGATATGTGACTCCTGCCACAGCTTTCTGCTGGTGGAAGTCCAGTTTTGTCAGCACCACTGTTGAAGAGATTATTGTTTCCCCATTTGATAGGTTTTGTTTCCATGTCAAATACCAGTTGACCAAAGGCATATGAGTTGATTTCTGGGTTCTCAATTCTGTTTCATTGGTCTATGTGTCATTGTACTAGTACCATGCTGTTTTGGTTATTATAGCTGTGTAGTGGGTTTTGAAATCAGGGAGTGCTATACTCCCACTTTATTTTTGTTTTTCTGTTTTGAGCTTTCTTTCCTTTCCAAATAAACTTTCTGATTGCCTTTTTCTATCTTTTTGAAAATTGAATTTGATATCTGTATTAAGATTACATTAAACATGGATTTCTTTTGGTAGGATTATCATTTTTATTATATTGATTATATTTATTATATTATTATATCCATGAAAAGGGAACTTTCTTTTCCATTTAGTTATATCTCTTACTGTTTCTTACAGTAGTGCTTTGTGGTTTTCTTTGTAAATGTCTTTTGTGTCTCTCTTGTTGTAGTTGTGTACTGTAAAGTCAGAACCGATCTGTAACTGACCCTCCAGTGGGTTTTCAGAGGCAGTTAATTACACAGGAGGAAAGTACCTATCCTTCTCCCATGGAACAGCTCAGGAGGCCTCAAAACATGTGTCTTTGGGATTGTACCACAGCTTCCTGACACTAAGTCACCAGAGCTTCCTCTTGCATCTCTAGTCATGTTTATTCTCAAGTATCTCAATTTGTGGTTACCTGTTGGTATCAGCAGTAAGAAAATCAAAAGTATTACATTGGACAAGTCCACAGGAAGGGATATTTTGAGAATGCTGAAGAGTAATGGTGTCAATTTGAAGAAAAGTAATGTCTTATTCAGGCATCAGTCACCTAGCCTTCTGAATCACCATCTACCCATCAGAAAGCTGGACAACGAAAAGGATTACAGGAAAAGAATTCATGTCTTTGAATTGTGGTGCTAGAGAAGAGTATTGAATATCCCCTGAATTGCAAAAAGAATAATATATGTCTTTAGGGGATGCAGCTAGAGTGTTCCTTGGAGGCAAGTATGGTGAAGCTTCATCTTTCATAATTTGGACATGTTGTTGTTGTTATGTGCCATCCAGTCGCTTGCGACTCATAGCGACCCTGTGTACAACATCCCTAAACCCTGCTCTGTCCTGTGCCAATCGCACCATCTCCAACACGCCCATCCCGATTACCGCAGTCACCGAATCAATCCACCTCATGGGGGCCTTCTGCGCTGTCCCTCCACCCTACCAAGCATGATGTCCCTCTCCAAGGACATGTCCTTCCTTGCAACATGTCCCAAGTATGTTAGACAGAGCCTTAGAATCCTTGCCTCCAAGGAGCAGCCCGGTTTGACCCTTTACAGGATGAATTTGTTTGTTTTCCTGGCAGTCCATGGTACCCTCAATACTCTTCTCCAGCACCACAGCTCAAAGGCATTAATTCTCCTTCTATCCTCTTTAGTCATTGTCCAACTCTCTGAAGCATAACAAGTGATTGCAAAGACCATGGCCTGTATCGGGTGCACCTTAGTCTCCAAAGAGACACCATTGCTCTTCAGTATTTTGGAGAGGTCCCTAACAGCAGACTTTCCCATGGCAATGAGCCTTTTAATTTCCTGGCTGCTGGTGCCAAGAGTGTTGACTGTGGAGCCAAGCAAACTGAAGCTGTGAACAAT
>NW_006399846.1:8513-25218 GCF_000299155.1 Elephantulus edwardii | reverse complement strand
AATCTTGACCCCACATTTCTCCTCATAGAGCCCAGCCTCTTGGATAATCTGTTCTGCATACAGGTTGAAAAGGTATGGAGGTAGGACACCTTGGCGTACGCCTTTCCCAATTTTGAACCATGCAGTGTTTCTGTTTCCCCTAGGTTTTCAAATTTATCCGAGTATAGCTTTTCATAATATTCTGATATTATCAATTCAATTTCTTCTAGTTCTGTTTTGATGTCACATCTACAATTTCTTATTCAAGTAATTTGTGTCTTTTTGTTCTTTTGTGAAATTTTCCAATGATTTGTCTATATAATTTACGCTTTTAAAGAACCAGCTCCTAAAAAAAAAAAAAAAAGAACCAGCTCCTGGTCTTGGTGATATTTTCAATTGTTTCTTTGTTTTCTATCTCCTTGATTTCAGCTCTTATCCTTGTAATTTCCCTCCTTCTAGAGGTTGAGGTCTTAGGCTGTTTTTATTTTCTCTACTTGATGGAGGCAATTGAGTTAGGTCATCAATTATGTGTTTGTCTTCATTTTTTATGTGTTTGCCTTTTGCCTATCTCAGTAGCACTGACTTAGCAGTTTCCCATTGTTTTGGCATGTTATACTTTCTTTATCATTCGTTTTGAGGAACTTTTTTATTTCATGTTGCATTTCTTCTATAATCCAATCATGTTCTAGCACAGTGTTATTTAGTTTTCATGTGAATGATTTTACGAGCTTTACCCTCTTGTCATTAATTTTATGGCATTAATTTTCATTTTATGGGATTGCAGTCTGAGAAGATATTTTATTCCAAAGTTGTTGGGGTTTTTTTTTTTATTTTTTGAGGCTTGTTTTTGAGTGTCAATATGTGATTATTTCTGGAGAATGTACTATTTGCATTTGAGAAGAAAGTAGATTTTTATTTGTTGCACTTGCCTGGATAATTCCACAAGTTCCAGTTGGCTAATAGTATAGTTTATATTTCTGCATCTTTGTTAAATTTCTTTCAAGTTGACCTATCCTTTGTAGAGAGTGGTGTGTTAAAATCTCCTACCACTATCACCCCTTCTTGCAAAATGCCCAAAGTATGTCAGACAGAGGTTCAGAATCCTTGCTTCCAAGGAATAGCCTGGTTTCACCCTCTCCAGGATGAACTTATTTGTTCTCTTAGCAGTCTATGGTATACTTAACACTCTTCTCCAGCATCACAGTTCAAAGGCATCAATTCTCCTTTTATCATCTCTAGTCATTGTCCAGCTTTCTGATGCACAGCACATAATTGCAAAGATCATGGTCTGGATCAGGTGCACTTTAGTCTCCAGACTGACATCATTGCTCTTCAGTACTTCAGAGATGTCGTTGACATCATGCTTTCCTCATGTCCCCAATTCATCTTTTAATTACCTGGCAGCTGGTAGCGAGAGTGTTGATTGTGGAGCCAAGCAAACTAATGCTGTTAACAAACTCAATCACTTCACCATCTGTCATGATGCTGCCAGTTGGCCCAGTGGTAAGAATCTTTGTTTTCTTGATGTTGAGCTTCAATCCATACTGAAGGCTGCAGTCCTTGACCTTCTGCAGCAAGTGCCTCAGGTCCTTCTCAGTTTCAGCAAATCAGGTTATATCATCTGCACAATGCAATGTTGATGAGTCTTCCTCCCATCCTGATGCCACACACCTCCTCATAGAGCCCAACCTTTATGAGGTTGAATATAGAGAGTGGAGGGATAGCATAAGAGAGGAAGACCCTTGATGAAATGAATTGACTCAGTGATTAGGATAATGAGGATAGAAGTGACAGAGATAGTAAGTTTGGCTCAGGATAGACCAGGGTTCAGAGCTGTTGTACTTTGAGTCACTATGAGTTGCAGATGACTTGACAGCACATAACAGCAAAAACAACAACCACTATTGTAGTACTGTTTATTCATTTTTTCAAATCTGTTAACAAGTTTTATGTATTTTGCAGGCCCATCATTTTACGCATAGATGTTGACCAAGGTTTTATCTTCTCCATCTATTATGCCTCTAACTATTATATAGTGCCTTTCCTTCTCTCTTATGGTTGTTTTCATCCTGAAATCTATTTTATCAGAGATTAGTATTGCCATGCCTACTTTTTTCTTGTGGGTGCCATTTGCTTGGTATAATTTTTCCCAGTCTTTGATTTTTAGTCTTTTTCTTCATTTTTGATATGTCTCCTATAGGCAACTATTGATGGGCTTTGATTTTTTTTTCCATTGTGGTACTCTTTTTCTCTTGATTTAATCCATTCACATTAAGTATGGTTATTGACAGGACAGGTTTTATCACTACTGTTTTGCTGTGTTTCTTTTTTCTGTTGTTTCTGGTTACTATGATCCATCTACTTTCCTTTGATGTCTCCAAGTAAAGAATTTCCTTTAGAATTTCTTGTACAGTTGGGGGGGGTCCATTAATTCCTTGAGTTTCTACTTTTCTTTGAATGACTTAATTTCTCCTTCATATTTGATGCACAGCTTTGCTGGGTGCAGGATCCTTGGTGGCAACTTTTTTCTTTCAACATTCTGTATATGCCATCTCTTTGTCTTCTTGCTCACATAGTTACTGCTGAGAAATCAAAACTTAATCTAATTGGTTCTTCTTTGTAGATGAGACTTTGTTTTTCTCACACTGCTTTTGGTATTCATTCTACCCGTATCTTTGATTTTACAAAATTTGACTGTTTTATGTCTTTTTAAATAAAATTTTATTTTCATTATTATTCTAACGAGTATTTACAATGAAATTACCTTTTCATTCATTCATTGTTACACATTTTACTCCCTCACCTTTACTTTCCCTCCCCAGTTCACTTTTTTTTTTAATATATTCACTCATTGTTGCACAATTACCTACCACCTCAGTCCTCTTTACAATGATATATCTCTTATTCTGGTCTATTGTAATATGTATAATGCCTAATCATATATTCATTTTCGATAGTTCTTTCATCTGTTTCAGTGCAAAGGTCTTAATCTGTTCACTCCTCCTAATCCCTCTGCTTTGTAATAGTGATACTATGCAGTATTTGTCTCAGATCTGCTTTGTAATAGTGATACTGTGCAGTATTTGTTCTTTTGTGACTGTTCTATGTCTTACTGTTTTTCTTTCAAGGTCTAGTCTGTTCAGAGTCTACTGACCTTCTTGAATGTGTATTTCCTCATTATTCATGATACTTGGGAAATTTTCTTCTAGTATCTTTTCCATAATTTTCTCAGTACTTTCCCTGTTCTCCTCATGTTCTGGAATTCCTATCACACATATGTTGTTCCTTTTGATGTGATTATCTCACATAATTCTACTGGGTTTTTGTTTTTGGTTTTTTTTTTTCACTTTCCTTCTGTCTCCTTTCTGATTTTTCTTTTATGTTCCTTCCCATTGAGGTTCTTGTCTTCCAGCTCACTGCCTTTTTGTTCTGTCTCTTCTGTTCTGCATTTTCACCCCTCACACAGAAACACCTGTCTTTTCAGTCTTGACATGCTGGATTTCATTTTTATGCATTTCTGTTATTTTGATGCTGTGAAGACTGCAACCTCTCTGTCTTGTCATGGTTTTTAAATTCTTGTGCTTCTTTATCTACAGTTTCAATCCTTCCATCTTTTGTGATTTCTTCTATAGTTGTCCAAATACTTCTGTATTGATGTATTTATACTGGTTTCTCATCTCTGGATTATTTTCTTTATTTGTGGCTTCCATTATTTTGACCTTCTGTAGCTGTTCACATAACTCTACATCAATATATTTTTTTTCTGATTCCCTCTCTCTGGGTTATTTGCTTTATTTATGGCTTCCATTCTTTCTTCCCTCATTTGTACCTTCTTCTATAGCTGTTCAAATGACTCTGTGTCAATATTTACTTATGCTTTCCTGTCTCTGAGCTAATCATTGGGTCCACAATATGCTCTGCTTTTTAAAGAGAAGGCTTATTTTGGTTTTTTGCAATGTTTGAAGCTGCCTGCTGCCCTCTTGACATCATGTGAAGTTGTTATTGTGTTATTGTTGTTTTTATAAGTGTATCAAAGCAGGTGTGGCATCCACTTCCTAAATAACTTGCCTCCAGAAACTCTATGAACTTGGAGAAATTATTAAAGTTATACAAGTGTTCAGGTCTTTCGTTCATCTACAACTCAACGGCACTACAATAACAACAGGTTGTTGATAGTTCTTTATGATGTTGTAGATTAGTTGTAGACTTAAAGTGTTCCATCTATGGACAAGGGAAACTTGCTTTATGGGAAATAATTTCTGAATCTGTGTAGTGGGATAGTTTGCCTTTCCTAAAGTCCTTCAGCTCTTCTTGGGTATACAGAGCAGCCCTGTGGGAATTTGACTTTATTGTAGCCCCTTCTTCTGAAGTTTATCAGTCCCCTTTGGTCTGCAGAGTGGCTTGGCCAAGTTCCCAACCTGAAGTTGGGAGGCAGGGCAGTGGCAGGAAGCTCCCTCCGCAGCACTTCAATATGCTGGCTCTGGTAGTGAGTCTTTTGCCTGATTGCAGCCCCCTCTGAAATTCTATTGCCCTCTTTGGTCTATGGACTGGGCCCCCTTGGAGGCCAGGTATCCCTCCTGGAGCAATTTTCTTCCCATGGACTTACAGGTGCCCCACGCCCCAGCTCCACAATGTGCAGGCTCTGAAAGTGAGTCTCTCACCTGATTGCAGCCCTCTCTCCTGAAGTCTATAAGAGTGGGGCAACCAGGTTCCCAAACTGGAGCAGCTTCTGTCCAGGAGGATGGCAGGATGTTCTTACCCTAGCGCAGCAGCCCCCCTCCTGAAGTCTATTGTCCTCTTTGGTCTGTGGGCTGGCCCCTTGAAGGCCAGATATCCTGTCTTGGGCAGTTATCCTCCTGAAGAATTTCCTGCATCACCAATTCTTTTTGGCTCAGTGATTCTGTATATTTGATCCATTTTCTCTGATACTTCCTACATGATTCAAAATTCTACCTTCAGTGTTGTAACTTGAGTCTTGAATATGTTCTTTAGTTCAGCTTTGCTAACCGAGATTATTCTTTCCTTTTTGCTTTCTAACTCTAGCTCTTTGCACATTTCATTATAATACTTTCCTTCTTGAGCTGCCCTTTGAAAAACAATCTGAACACCACAATCCATTAATTGGTTCATGTGAGAAGAGCAATGGCAACATAGGGATGGCAGAGTCTGCTACTAACTCCACAAGGGGTAACTGTTACTGAATGCAAGGGATTCTTTCTGTAATCAATTATCAATAAGACAGATGGATTGCAAAATCCATACCACTTTATTCCAGATCAAGAGGAGAGCAAGATTCCACTCAAAAGCTGCCTCCCTGTCTGGGAGTGGTCATTAGTTTTTTCACTTGGGTTAGATAATAATTTACTTAACAATACACTTTTGTTAGTAAAGTTACAGAATTTCTATATTTAAAAATAACAGTTCATATAAAGTTACTAGTAAATAGGCAGGAAACTTATAAAATAGTTAACATATGGCTGAGAAAAACCATTTTGAAAAGATACATGTTAATCCAGGAAAGGGCATTTGTCTTCTTGGTAAACAGGTAGTTTTAGATACAATTTACATATGACTGAGAAAAACAGTTTCAAAGAGGTAAATGCTAATCTAGAAAAGACACATTTTCTCTCCTGGTAAATGGGCAGTTTAAAGTACTTTACATGGGCTGGTGTGGAAAACTATGTAAGTAAAACAGTATAAAACAAACAAAAATAATAAGGTACTTTACATGATTAAAGAAAGAAAAGAATTCTAAGGCAAAGTAACTAGTTTTGTAGGCTGGGGAAAACTGTTATCAGTTTTATAACTATATAGCTATAGTTTTATAACTGATATATATTTGGAGAATTCTGAACTTATTAATACCACCCAATTATAACTGCTGCCATCAAGAGCACCCACAACCTAAAACTAATTCCTCTGATGTCAAACATGCCCTCCTACCCTCCTGTATTTATTTACTCAATCTGAAATCCATTTAACAACCACATAGACTTCACTGGACCACATTTGTGATTATGAGGGTTGCTAGGAAAGTTAACAGGCTATAGTTCAGTCTAACAACAAGATACAATTCCTCAGTCCAGAGATCTCCTCAGTTGAGCCTGGCACAGGAACTTCTGACCCCAAAGGACACATGCTTCATTATCCGTTTCTTTTTTTCTCGTGGTGAGATTCCCACGTTATACTGCTGAATCTAACCTCAATTTAATTTAGTGACAAGACTAGCCAATTTTTTGTGAATAGAATAAATGGTTTTGTGTAGCTGTTAATGATATAGGAGTTCCATGTGATTGCAGGGCAGGCAGAATCAAGGCAGCTAGATCAGATTAGAAGCATTGTCCCAGGTCAGTTGAAAAGAAAACGATGGCAAGACCAAAGACAATGGTCTAGGGAGGACAAACTTGGAGAAACAGGCCCACTGCACTTCAGTTCAGAACTTATGCACAGAGGGCATCATAAAATAAAGATAATAGGTACTGTGATAATTCTTCAACCTTAATTTAAAAATAAAAGTTAAGGAAATACTTGAAACACTGACTAAAAGAAGTAACTAGATAAAAATCTCAAATAAGGAGGTCTACAGACCATAACTAGCACATTGTTGCCATTTTTAATAACTATCTGCAAGGAAGAGCCTTGTATGTAGTTGCAGGAAGCTTAGCGTTGCTATCATTTTCAGTTAGACTGAAAGCAGAAAATGAGCCTGATGAAATTAATACTTTAGACCAAAAGATTTCCAAGTAAATGTTAAAAATGCTGTTTGGTTTCTTCCTGCTGATTACTAAAACATGAGCTGAGAGAAATTAATTGACATAACAACTATTTAACACAAAAAAAGCAGAACTGTTGGTTTTGAAAATTCTCAGTCATGATGAGAAAGAAAATTGCTAAAATTTCCAAACACTGTCAGCATTTTTTGGGGTTTCTCTCTTGATTTTTTTTGGTACATACTCTTCTTAACTTTTTAAGAAAAATCTCCTTGTCTTTTAAAAAAATAATCATAAAGCATGTAGATAATACTTCTCAATTCATGTGTACAATTCAGTGAAATCAATTTTATCAGTCATATTATAACACCATCAATATCCTAGCTAAATTTTCTTCACTAAAACCAGAAATTTAATACATTCCAAAATAATTCTTTCCCTTTTCCCTGCTTACTTTTCTACTCTAATAGCTATCCATTTGCCTACTCTAGGTATGTTACTTGTTTTCACATAGACATCACTTCAAAGTACCATTCAAGAAAAGATTGAAGCTGTCAAAGGTTTCATTTTACTTGGGTCTGCAATCAATACTATGAAAACAGCAGTCAACAAATTATACTAAGTATCACATTGGGCAAATCAGTTGATAAGGACCTTTTTAAAGTGGTAAAGAGTGAGTAAGAATATTCACTTAAAAAGAAAAGTGCACATGACCCAATCCATGTATATGTGAACGTTATAGAAAGGATAAAGAAGACAGAATAAGAAATGATGTCTTTGAATTGTAGAGCTGATAAAGATATATATATATCACATATATAGTATAATAACATATATATTAAATAAATAAACAAATAAATAGAGTGTTGCAAAAACAGCAAACAAATTTGTCTTGGAAAGTACAGCCAGAGTATCCATTAGAGGCAAAGATTGTGAGGGTAGTCTTGCATAATTTGAACATATTCTCAGGTTCGTCCAGTCCATGGATAAGGATATCATGACTGAAAAATCCAGAAGTTCAATGAAAAAGATTCATTTCATGAAGGCCTTCCATGAGATGAATTGATCCAGTGACTAGAAGAACACACTGACGTACACCAGCAACTGTGAGGATGGTGCTGATCAGGCAGTTTTGTTCCGTTATACTGAGGGTCACTAGGAACAAAAGCCACCTAGGTTGTACTTAACAGTAACAACAGCAAAAATGCTTGGAGTAGTCTTCATTTTTATTTTTTTTTTTAGAAATGCTTAGTATTCCATTTTCAGATGTACTAACTTTATTAATTTTAAAAAATATCTCTATCTCTATCTCTATCTAATCTATCTATATCATCTATCTATCTATCTATCTATCTATCTATGTTGTTGTTATGTTCCGTCGAGTTGTTTGCGACTCATAGCGACCCTATGCACAACAGCCCTAAACCCTGCTCTATCCTGCGCCAACCGCACTGCCTCTGACAAACCCATCCCGATTACCCCAGTCACCGAATCAATCCATCTCATAGAGGGTCTTCCCCTCCTGCGCTGTCCCTCCACCTTCCCAAGCATGATGTCCCTCTCCAAGGACCCGTCCCTCCTGGCAACATGTCCAAAGTATGTCAGATGAAGCCCCAGAATCCTTGCCTCCAAGGAATAGCTTGGTTTAATCCTCTCCAAGATGAATCTGTTTGTTTTCCTGGCACATTCAGTACTCTTCTCCAGCACCACAGCTCAAAAGCATCAACTCTCCTTCTGCCCTCCCTAGTCATTGTCCAGTTCTCTGATGCATAACAAGCGATTGCAAAGACCATGGCCAGTATCAGGCGCAACTTAGTCTCCAGAGAGACACCGTTGTTCCTGAGTACTTTAGAGAGGTCCCTAACTGTAGACTTTCCCATCGCGATACGCTTTTTGATTTCCTGACTGCTGGTGCCAAGAGTGTTGACCGTGCAGCCGAGCAAACTAAAGCTGTGAACACTCTCAATCTCTTCGCCATCCATCCTGATGCTGCCAATTGGTCCAGTGGTGAGAATCTTTGTCTTCTTGACATTGAGCCTCATTCCATACTGAACGCTGCAGTCCTTGACCCTCCGTAGCAAGTGCATGAGGTCCTCCTCGGTTTCAGCAAGCAGGGTTGTGTCATCTGCATAACGCAGATTGTTAATAGATCTTCCACCAATCCTGATGCCACAATTCTCCTCACAGAGCCCAGCCTCTCGGATAATCTGCTCTGCATACATGGTGAAAAGGTATGGAGACAGGATCCATCCCTGGTGTACAGCCTTCCCAATTTTGAACCATGCAGTGTTACCCTGCTCTGTTCTGACTACTGCCTCTTGGTCCAAGTACAGATTTCGCAATAGCACAATTAAATGTTCTGGGATTCCCATTCTTCTCAGTGTCAGTCACAGTTTGTTATGATCCACACAGTCAAATGCCTTTGCATAATCAATGAAACACAGATAGACATTTATATATATATATATATTTTTTTTTTTTCTGGAGCTATCAGATCTCCACTTCTGGCTTCCTAAAGGGGAAGAGAGAAAACCAAGATCAATAGTACCAGGCTTATTCAGGCTTATTCTGTTACGTATATAGGTCAAACATACCTTTACTGACTAATCTTTTTACTAATTCTGATATCAATAATCCCTCCTATGGCACTCTCTCCTACTTTTGCCGGTTTTGATAATTCATTACAGTGATCTCAGGCACAGATTTCTTTTCAAAGCATAAATTGATATTGCCTCAATCCATTAGCAACTTTTCATTATACTCAAATAGAACACAAATTCCTTTTTAAACCAACACTCTTCTA
Organism: Elephantulus edwardii; assembly: GCF_000299155.1. Lineage (NCBI taxonomy): Eukaryota > Metazoa > Chordata > Mammalia > Macroscelidea > Macroscelididae > Elephantulus > Elephantulus edwardii. Next base: position 15,726 of record NW_006399846.1, on the reverse strand, counting down.
CATATCCATAAGTTTCTCTGTTCCAATATCCTACATCTTACCTTATTCAATCCGCTCTAGTCATATAATCCTTCTCTCTGTTCCTGAAAACATGCCAAATTTTTCTAGTATCTGAATCTATAAACTTACTTTTCCCTGTGCATGAGATAATTTTTATCCAACTTTTCAAATGGTCTGTTCACTTATTTCACTGAGACCTCTGCTTAAATATCACCAAGATCATTGCCAAATATTTAGACTTTTCTTTAAGTTGATTATATCGTTATTCATTTATTAGCACTATTGTTGTTGTTATTTGCTGGTGAGTCACTTGTGACTCATTGTGACCCTTTGGACAACAGCTCTTAACCCTGCTCTATCCTGAGCCAGTCTCAGTGACTCTGACACACCTAACCCTGTTACCCCAGTTATTATGTTAATCTGGAATCTTCCTCTCCTGCACTATTCCTCCAACCCTTCCAAGCATGATGTCCTTCTCCAAGGACTGGTCCCTCTTGGCCAAGTGCCCAAAGTATGTGAGAAAGAGCTTAAAAATCCTAGCCTCCTTATATACATTTGATCAAGAGGGACTAGCTACAAGCTTCAAATTTTCTATTATTTAAATCATTGACAGAAAGGAAATCCAGGCTCTTATAAAAAGGCTTCTTGGCCTTTTGGGCTGATATCAAGTAAGTATCTGTTCTTCTCAGTTTAGCATCTGATACATCCTCTATTAGAAGACAGTATTAAATGAATTTTTGGGATTAGGAGATGGAAAAGGAGCTTGCTCTGTCCACTCTGCTACACTTCACCTGCAGTACCTTGCAATACCTCCAAGAACAATATATGAACAACAAAATATATAATGCACTTAGTAATCCACATAATATACCCATGTCTCAGGAATTTTTTTAGATTAACTAAATTTTCTCCTACCAAATTAGATTACATCATCAGTAAATCAATGATTACTCATCAATACCTATTATGATCCCATAATAAGTTTTGTGAAGGGAGCAAAAATGTGAAAAGCATTAAGAGCCCTGAATTATTTGCAACAGTTTACAAATGTTTTTGTAGAGAAATTTCTGCTTATATGGATGAAGTGGAATCAAGAGGAAAAGTATAACTGATTAAAATGTATTAATCTGCAAAAAAAAAAAAATCCTTGCCTCCAAGTAAAAACTTGGTTTTAGTCTCTCCAAAACAGACCTTTTTGTTCTCCTGGTGGTTCGTGGTGTGTTCAGTACTCTTCTCCAGCACCGCAATTCAAAGACATCAATTCTTATTCTTTAGTCATTGTCCGGCTCTCTGATGCATAGCAATAGTATGAAATACTTTAAATATTTAAAAATACGCATTAATGCATGTAAATAAATGTTAACACGAAGCATTAAATAACATCTTAAAATATTTAATGATTGTCTAACATTCTAACAAGAATTTAATTCTAGGTATTAAAATATTTTGTTATTATGATATCTCTTGGAGGAATCTCTTATAGTCTAGTGGTAAGGAGCTGTGCTGCACTCCTAAAGATGTACAGTTCAAATCCACCAGCTTCTTCATAAGAAAAAAAATAAGCAATCTCCTCCTGTGTGATTTACTATTTATGAAAATCTGATGGAGTGCCAGTTGTGAGTCAGTTCTGCCTTGACAGCACATAATAACAACAATTCTATATCTTTGGCATATAGAACAACTCATTATTTAAGGTAAAGAAGCAAACCCAACAAAGTAAAAACCATATATACACACTCTCATACATACACACAAACAAAGATATATTTTCAAAGAAATTGCTCACACATTTGTATAGGCTGACAAGTTCCAGGTTTAACAGTGGCATATGGCCCTAAAGGCTGTGAATTTATAGTCAGTGGATAAGATACCCTTTGGTCCAAAGAAATATACATGAAGAGACTGAGTAAAAAGCAAGCTATCTTCACAAAACTTTACGAAGTAAGTACAGTTCATATCCCCAGTGAAACTCTCCATCAACCAACTAATACTTGTAGCAAATTCTGTCAAAGGAATGATTATGCTACATCAAATGTCATCAAGAGGATGATCACACAACAACTGCAAGATCAGACAATCACAGTTAGTTGACTCAATATATAAACTCAATCATCACAGTATAAAATATCAGGTGCTGAGTGAATAGCAAGGCAAATGTTTTCTGGCAAAATTCTACTCTAAGTGTGATCATATAGATGAAATAGTACTCTACCGACATGTTTTAATAGTCTTTGATGAGGTAAACAGAATGTTGTTATTGTTATGTGCCATCAAGTTGCCTGTAACTCATAATGACCCTATGTAGAACAGCCCTAAACCCTGCTCTGTCCTGTGCCAATCTCACTGTCTCTGACACACCCTCCCCAATTATCCCCAGTCACTGAATCAATCCACCTCATAGAGGGTCTTTCCCTCCTGCGCTGTCCCTCCACCCTACCAAGCATGACATCCTTTTCCAAGGACTGGTCCCTCCTTGCAACATGTCCAAAGTATTCAAGACAAAGCTTCAGAACCCTTGACTCCAAGGAGCCTGGTTAACCCTCTCCAGGATGAATTTGTTCCTTTTCTTAGCAGTCCATGGCACATTCAATACTCTTCTCCAGCACCACAGCTCAAAGGCATCAATTCTCCTTCTATCCTCACTAATCATTGTCCAGCTCTCTGATGCATAGCAAGTGATTTGCAAAGACCATGGCCTGTATCAGGTACACCTTAGTCTCCAGAGTGACAACATTGCTCTTCAGTACTTTGGAGAGGTCCGTAAAAGCAGACTTTCCCATCACAATACATCTTTTAATTTCCTGGCTGCTGGTGCCAAGAGTGTTGACTGTGGAGCCAAGCAAACTAAAGCTGTGAACAATCTCAATCTCTTCACCATCCATTGTGATGCTGTCAATTGGCCCAGGGGTGAGACTCTTTGTCTTCTTGATATTGAGCCTTAATCCATATTGAAGGCTTCAGTCCTTGACCCTCTGGAGCAAGTGTTTCAGGTCCTCCTCAGTTTCGAAAGCAGAGTCGTGTCATCTGCATAGTGCAAATTGCTGATGAATCTTCCACCAATCCTGATGCCACACTTTTCCTCATACAGCCCAACCTCCTGGATAATTTGTTCTGCATATAGGCTGAAAGGGTAAGAAGATAGGACACATCCCTGGCCTACACCCTTCCCAATTTTGAGCCAAGCAGTGTTTCCTTGTTCTGTTCTGATGACTGCCTCCTGGTCCAAGTATAGGTTTCACATTAGCATGATCAAGTGTTCTGGGATTCCCATTCTTCTCAGAATCAGCCACAGTTTGTTATGATCCACACAGTCAAATGCCTCTGCATAATTAATGAAATACAGATAGATATTCCTCTGGTAATCTCTGCTTTCAGCCTGTAAAAAATGCTGAAGAAATTTCACTTTCTTGAATGTCTTCAATAGCATATAAATTGTTCCATCTCACTGAGTATAAATGAGCTACTTCTTGTATTATAGTACTAGTATAATTAATTACAAGTCAGTGAAAAGTATTTTAAAAATTGCTACAACAGTACATCAATGAAGGAAAGGAAGACCCTCGACCAGATGGATTGACACAGTGCAGCATTTGGCTCAAGTGTAGCAGAGATTGTGAGGATGGCACAGGATAGGACAAGGTTCAGAATGTTTTTCAAAGTGTCACAATGAGTCTGTCATACTTGATTTGGTAGCACCTAACAACAACAGCCTGTACAAAGAACACAGCTTTGCTTGGTGAAAATAAATACAACATAAATAATTTGTAGATGAAGGGCAAAGATTACAGTTTTCAGCATGAATTACACATGAATGTGAATAAAATGGAAACAACTGAGCTCATAAACATCTTAGTAAATAGTTAAAAAATTGAACTTGTAAAGAATTACATTCCACTTGGATAAACATCTACGGGAGCAGCCATTTAGAAATCTAATATCCTATTGCATTGAGCAAATATGTGGAAAAAGATTTATAAAATCTTAAAAAGTGAAGAGACTTCCAGCAAGATGGTACTAGAGACTGGTAGATGCCAGCCCAGACCTTCTACAATTAAGGCACAAGAAAACAAAGATAATAGATATGGATGGAAATCTTGTGATCCTGAATTTAAAAGGAAATAAATAGTTCAAAAACTACCTGAAGGGAGAAACTAAATGAATCCATCAAATAAGGAGGCTGATGAATTGGTAAATTGTCAGCTAACCTGACAGAATAGCAGCTTTGAACCTTAGCAAGCAATGTCTGATGAGCACAGGAACCCAGGACTGTTAAGAGTGTCCATATAATAGAAGGCTGATGATAAGGTAGTTTTAATCTAGCCCTTGTTAATTATCTTTTCTGGGAACTGTGAAAGTGACTTGCTCCCCCTAGACCACTCATTAAGTATCTGGGAGTATTCCTTCAGCCACAGTCTAACTGTGTTTAAGATTTGTGCAATTTTGTATTAGGAGCCAGGAGCATAATCACAGCTCCCCATTTAGATACTCTTGTCAATGAAGTGTGTCCAATGTAGGAGGAGTGAGCCATTACAATTCAGTGTCCTGCCTGTACTCATCCCTGTATTAACAGTGACAACATCCTGGACCAACTGGACAACTCTAGGGACTCATGATTCTAGCAGAAATGCTGTTCCAGGCTGGGCTTTCTACTATTGATTCCTGCTGGGATAAAAACACATCAAATTGCTGTCTGTCAGATACTCCTCTACATCTGAACATTCAGATTAAGACAGACTAGGAAGAAGGATTGACCGCCCACTTCTGAAATAGCAGGCATCAGAGAGTTGGACAATGACTAGGGAGGACAGAAGGAGAGTGGATGCTTTTGAGCTGTGGTGCTGGAGAAGGGTACTGAATGTACCATGGACTGCCAGGAAAACAAACAGATTCATCTTGGAGAGGATTAAACTAAGCTACTCCTTGGAGGCAAGGATTCTGGGGCTTCGTCTGACATACTTTGGACATATTGCCAGGAGGGACGGGTCCTTGGAGAGGGACATCATGCTTGGGAAGGTGGAGGGACAGCGCAGGAGGGGAAGACCCTCTATGAGATGGATTGATTCGGTGACTGGGGTAATCGGGATGGGTGTGTCAGAGGCGGTGCGGTTGGCGCAGGATAGAGCAGGGTTTAGGGCTGTTGTGCATAGGGTCGCTATGAGTCGGAAACGACTCGACGGCACATAACAACAACAGTCCCTCTCTTATGTCCTTAGTTACCTCTCAAATGAGCAGAAACCCTGCCCTGACGATGAAGTTTAACTTCAACCTTCTGCCAGAGGAGCAAACACTTCATCTGAAACCATGCAACTTATTTTCACCTGCCACAGCATGTGTTCATCCTACCCCCTCAAGATCCCTCCTTTTTCCCTGTCTCATTTTTTTTCCCCTTCCCACTCCTTTTCAGGTTTTTTCTTGTTTATTTAATTTCTTCTACATTGCTTTCTTCATTTTAGGCTTTTTCTTTTTTCTTTGCCTGACTGCCCCCTTTTCCACATTCTGATTTTCCTAGCAAAAGACATAGCTCTTACAGTTTCACTCATTGCTTAAGGGTAATGAATGATTTCTTCTCCACCTGATCAATATCAGATTACCAATCAATACTGGTCTAACCTACCCTCATCTGCTCTACCCAAACAGTGAACAGAAAGTTGCACACATATACATACCTCCATTCCTCATCACACTGCCAGAAGACAGGAAGAGAAATATTAAGAATTGTCAACCTAGCAAGCTGTGTAGCACACTTGCATGACTAATCAAGTTTATATAAAACAAGTAATATAGAAACAACATAATTTCAGTATCTTAGGGGCAATAGATAACTTCAAACCACACAAAAATTAGGACAAGATGGCACAGACAAATAAAAAAAATCTAAAACCATAAAAATCTTTCAGAGGCGGGAATTTCCTTTTAAAGAATTCAGAAGAATGATAATTAAGCATCTTAATTAAATTGAGAAAAAATTCAAGGAAGCCACAGACAAAAATCAAAGAAAATAGAGACAAAACTCTAGCAGAAGTTTTAAAAATGGAAGACCAAATAGATAAAAGAAATGGAAAATTAAAACCCATAAACAAACAGCAAATTGAAATTACTAACTTTAAGCTAAAATTTCAGAAATAGATAATACTTTAGAAAAGCAAAATGTCAGAATTGAAGAAACAGAACACAGAATTAGTGAGAGAGAAGATAAATCCATCTAGACTAATTTGCTAAACATGTAATCAGAAAAAAAGAAGGAAATTGAAGAAAGTGTGTTAATGATATGAGAAACCATAAACTGGAATAAATCACATGTGATTGGAATTTCAGATGGGGGGAGAAGAAAAGAAGCATTTCAGTATAGAGAGAAATTATTGAAGATTTGGTGGGAGAACATTTCCAAATATACAAAATGAGAATATAGATATTCAAGAAGTAGAGCAAACCCATAAAAAGAACAGACTCCAAAAGAAAAACATCATTACATGCCATAATTAAATTTTCAAAACCAGAGACAAAAAACACTGACAGCAACTTGGGAAAACAAAAATCAAGAGTTGTTGTTTTAAAAAACAAAACAAAAGGACAATCTATAAAACTAAACTCATAGTTTTCAGCAGGCACCATGCAGGCAAGAAGGCAAAAGGTGACTTACATAAAACTCTGAAAGCAAGCTTTGCCAAGAATTAAAAACCAATCAAAAATCTCAGAGGCACATGGTTCGAATCTACCAGATGCTCTGCCGGACAAGGAGGGACAATCTTCTCCTGTACCTGTCAGATCTGATTTGACGGTACACTCACACAAAAATAATAAAATAAAATTAGAAACAACAACAACAACAACAACAACCAATCAAAACAGTTCTTGAAACATAACAATGATATTAGGACACTTCCAGAAAAGTAAGGATTTGTGCTGCAAACTAGACCAACTTGTTGTTACTGTTATGTGCCATCGAGTCATTTGTGACTCATAGCAACCCTATGTACAACAGCCCTAAACCCTGCTCTATCCCGTGCCAATTGCATTGCCTTTGACACACCCCTCCCGATTACCCCAGTCACTGAATCAATCCACCTCATAGAGGGTCTTCCCCTCCTGCCCTACCAAGCATGATGCCCCTTTCCAAGGACCTGTCTCTCCTTACAACATGTTCAAAGTGTGTCAGACGAAGCCCCAGAATCATTGCCTCCAGGGAGTAGCCTGGTTTAACCCTCTCTAGGAT
>NW_006399846.1:941-7260 GCF_000299155.1 Elephantulus edwardii | reverse complement strand
TTCTTTTGATACCTCCTGGATCATTTAACATTCTGCCTAAAGCATCCTTGATTATAGCAACTCGAGGTTTGAATTTGTTCTTCAGTTCCTTGAACTTAAGAAATGCTGAATGAGTTCAGCCCTTTTGATTTTCTGACTCTAGCTCCTCGCACATTTCATTGTAATATTTTGCTGTCATTCCATGCTGCCTTTTGGAATCTTCTGTTCAGCTCCTTAGTGTCTTGAATTCTTCCTTGTGTTTTTCAGATAGAGACTCAGCAATTGTATGCTATATCATTCAAAAAGCTACTCACACAGAAATACACAAAGTAAATTACTTCTTTTTGGGTGCTACCAAGATCATTCTAACTCATAGCAATCCTATGTACAACAGATCAAAACTCCATCCAATCTCCTCACATTTTCAATCTCCTTGTGCTCATTGTTGCAATCTTTGTGTCAATTCAACTCTTCAAGGATATTCTTCTTTGCCAACCCTCTATTTTTCCAAGGATCATGTCTATCTCCAGAATAACATGCTCAGAATATCTGAGACTAAGTTCCACCATCCTTACCTTTACAGAGCACTCTAGTTGCTCTTTTTTCAATACATATATATTTATTTTTGGGGTAGTCCATAATATGTTCAATACTCTTCACCAGCATCATAATTCAAAGTATCAATTATTTGTTTTTCTGTACTCATTGTATATGTATATGAAGCGATCGAAAGTATTATAACTAGCTTGGTTTAGGTCTTGAAATTGACAGATGCTTGATAAGAGATTGGATAAGTTCAACACATCTATTGATTTCTTAATTGTTAAAAGGAGTCAAGTAAAATTAATTTGACAATCTTTTCTTGATATGTCATGATGTTGCTTATTGGTACATTTGTGAAGATTTTTGTTTCAGTGATATTGTGTTGTAACTCATATTGAAACCTATAACTTCTTCATTAAGTACTTCAAGTCTTTTTCACTTTCTGCAAGCTAGATTGTGTCATCTGTATAATTCAGATTATTGATGTGTCTTTCTCCAGTTCTGATGTCACATTCTTCATATACTTCAATTTCTAGGATTATTTGCTCCGCTTACATATCAAGTAGGCACTGTAAAAAGACACAAACATGACACACATCTTCTCTGATTTTAAACCATGAAGTATGCCCTTGTTGTTTTCAAACAACTGCTTCTTTGTTCATAGAAAGGTTTCACATGAGTTCAGTTAAATGTTCTTGAGTTCCCATTCTTCTCAGTGCTACTCATAATTTTTTTATGATCCGTATAGTTTCATTACTTGCTATGCACCACAAAGTTGAACAAATGACTAAGGATGGTAGAAGAAGAATCAATGCCTTTATATTGTGGTGCTGGAGAAGAGTATTGAACATTATGAACTTTGAAGAGAACAAACAGATCTGTTCTGCAGAGGGTGAAACCAGGTTATTCCTTTGAGACAAAGACTATGAAGCTCTGTTTCAGGTACTTTGGGAATGTTGCTAGGAGGAACTTGTTCTTGGTTAATAACATCATACTTGGAAAGGTGGAGGGTAAGTGTAAGAGTGGAAGACCCTGGATGAGATGCATTGTCACAGTGACTGTGGCAATGGGGATAGGTGTGTTAGAGACAATGAGATTGGCTCAAGATAGAGTTCAGAGCTATTATTCTTAGGGTTTCTATAAGTTATAACAGACTTGGCAGCACATAATAAATAACAACAAAGGTATGGGATGTGAATTTTCTCTCACATATGTTGATACCTACAGCAGTTATCCAAACTTTTCCTACTACAAAAGCTAATCAGAAAGTCACCATTTCAAATATAGAAAAAACTAGTGTCTGTGTATAGTACTACTAAAAAAAATTGCAATGTTCAAGAGTTCTTGTGCATCAAAGGGCTATTAAACTGTAGATTTTCAACTACCTTATAACATTCATGGATGGGGCAGTGTTAGGAAGGAAAATGGCCTTTTGAAGGAACAAATAAAAATACTGACTGGCTTGCTTACCTTTACCCACTAGGTTGTTGTTTTGTCCGAAGTTATAGAAACAGTAAATGAATTTCCCTATTGGAGGGCAAACTCTGTAGTGAGATAGTAAGCCACCCTCAGGTCAAGCTATAAAGATATGGAACCCAGAATTTGGAACCACCTAATGTGTACCATCACTCTAGACATGGGTAAGCATCACTTCTGGACAGGGAACAATTGTATAAGGAAACTAATGTCAAATCTCAAGAGAATGGATAGAACTATTATGATCATTTTGAGTACAAGGCCCCCTAAAACCACAGCAAGACCACATGCCAAAGTTGACACATCCTAAAGGAACTATTGTTTTTTGTTAATGTGATGAAATGTGTGAGTCCACAGATTTGCATTTTTCTCACCACCCTATCCTTTCACTCTCAAGTAAAAAGTAAGCTCCTTGAGTACTTAATGGTCTCTGGCTCAGAAAACTGTCAAATTAGCATAGGGACAGCTGATAACTATATTTGGAATAATTCAAAACTCCAGAGACAAGTTTATGACTTCATTAAGTCTGAGACTTTAGAAAAATTCTGAGCTGTTAAGTTGTACCCTCGTACTGCCTCTGGCAGTTCATAATACTGCCTGACCCAAAAGGCTGCATTAAGTTGTTGTTACATCATGTAATCAAGCTGATCTGAGACCTGCCCTGTCCTGTGCCATCCTCATACTTCCTGACACACAAGAGCCCATTGAGGCAGTCACAGTACCAGTCCACCTAGTTGAAGATACTCCTCTCCTTCACCAACTCTCCACCCTTTCTAACATCTTGTCCCTCTCCAAGGAATATCCCCTTTTAGCAACATGCCCAAAGTATGTGAGGCAAAGCCTCATCATTCTTGCCTTCAAAGAGCACTCCAGCTGCACCCTCTCGAAAACATATTTGTTCTTTTGGTAGTCCATGGAATGTCCAGTACTCTTCTCCAGCATCACAACTTAAGGGCATGGATTATTATTATTCTGTCATCCTAGTTAATTGTCCAACTTTCAGATGCATAGCAAGCAATTGAGATGACTATGGTTTGGATCAGGTACATTGTAGTCATTAAACTGAAATCATTGCTCTTTAGTACTCGAGAGAGGTCCCTGACAACAGATTCTCCCAAAGCAACTCATTTTTTTTTTTAAATTTCTTTCACGCGGGTACCAAGGGTATTGATTGTGAATTCAAGTAAGATTAAATCATTGTCAACTTCAAACTTTATTCCATCTACCACAATGCTGCCTAATGGCCCAGTGGTGAGGATTTTAATTTTCAGCTGTTGAGGAAGAATCCATCTTGAAGACTGTATCCTTGATCTTCTGCTGCAATTACTTCAAATCCTACTCACTTTCAGCAAGGAATGTCATATTCTCTGCATAATACAGGTTGTTGATGAGTCTTCTTTCTATCTTGATGCCACAATCTCCTTTATAAAGTCTGGCTTCTCACTTGATATATTCAGCACACAGATCAAGTAAGTATGAAGAAAGAAAACATTCACAGCTTTCTTTATTTTAAACCATGCAAAGTTCCTTTGCTCTGCCCAGAAAGCAGCCTCTTGTTCTCAGTACAGATTTTTTACAAGCACAATGGAGTGTTCTTGGATTCCTGTTCTTCTCAATGTTAGCCGTGCTTTGTTATGATCCATACAGTTAAATTCCTTTACATGGTCAATAAAACACAAATAGACATCCTTCTGGTATTTTTTGCTTTCAGCCAAGATCTATCTGGTATCACCAATTATATCCCTGGTCCCATGACCTCTTTTAAATACAACTTGAATTTCTGGTAGTTCTCTGTTGATAGGCTATTACAGTTATTTTTAAATAATTTTCAGCAAGATTTTACTTCCATGTGATATGAATATTTTTTTTCTAGGAAGTGAGTTTAATGAGCCAGCTAGTCAGGACAGCGCAGGGCTGCGGGGAGAGAGGACAGGGAGCACCACCCTCAGGCCCCTCTCAGAAGGCGGCCGAGGTGGGGACAGTAAAGTGCCTGTGTGGATCCGCCCGGCCGGGCTAGGAGTCGCCAGCGTCCTCGTCCTCCTCCGGCAGGATCTCCAGGCTGCTGTCTGGCTGCGGGGCCGGGTGGGCCGGGGGAGGCACAGCCGGTGGGGAGCGGGTGGGGGACAGAGGCAGCGGGGAGACTGAGGGCGAGGGGCTGTGGGGCTCTGCAGGTGACACCAGGCCCAGGATCTCCTGCACATTGTGGGGCAGCCCCTTGCAGGCAGTCAGCTGCCGGTAGAGGGCCTCAGCACGTCCTCCACACTCAGCTTCATGGTCAGCTCATGGATGTGCTTAAGGATCTCATTGGAGCCGAAGCCGGACAGCATGAGGGGGTCACGCTCCATGTCCAGGGTGGCACAGGCCACCAGCAGGTGCAGGTTGGGTCCGGGGAGTCCAGTCCACAGCACCTCCCACAGCCGCAGGACGTCTGGGAAGGGGAATTCCTTCTTGAACCAGATAAGCAGCCACCGGAAACAGAAGCAGAGGGAGCCAGAACCCTGGGAGTCCAGGAAGTTGCACAGCAGCGGGTCCAACACCCTCAGGAGCAGCAGGAGCTGGCCGAGTTGCCGCTTCATGGTCTCCTGGCTTTCTTCAAAGTTCCCGTGCACAAGCTCCATGAAGCCGCAGAAACACCAGAAGGCGTCCACCTCGTTCTGAATGACATAGAGGATCGGGGAGAGAAGGTCACTCATGCCCTGGACATAGCCAAGGTCGAAGTGGTACATGCAGTAGGTGAGGAGGATGTCACTGAGCAGGCCCAGCCCGGGGTTCTCCGGGCCCTCGTAGAACCTGTTGTTTCTGTCTGTCCGGCTCACATCTCGCTCGATGAGGCTGCGGTATCCCCGCAGCAGGGAGTTTCTCTGCTCCTGCTCTGGGCTCACGGACTTCCACTACAGCTTCATGCGGAAATACTCGTCCGTTTTCTTGCGCACGTGGGCCTTGTGCTCCTCAGCTGTACCCTCCCAGCTGAGGTACCCCAGGAGGAACTTCCAGGCCTCACGCCGTAAGCTGGGGCTCAGACCCCCGGAGAAGATGCGGGCCTTCAGCTCTGGGACCTGCTGCAGGCGGCCCTCGGGGGCCATGTGGTGCGCCCACTCCTCCTCTGTGACTGGAGGGGTCCGCTCCACGGCCGGACGTGGCTCCAACTTGACGCAGGAAATGACTTCGAAGCCAGGCTCTGGCTCGTCCTCTGGAGGCGGGGGTAGATCGCAGGAGGCCCCTTCCAGGTGTGGCTGCAGGGGTCCCCGGAAGAAGTTGGTTACTCGGGAGAAGCTGCTGAAGGTGGTGGAGTAGGGGCCCTGGAGGAAGCGAGATACCACGTTGGAACTGTCCTGGTCAAAGAGCTGGAGGTGGTGGAAGGAACTGGAGAGAGCAGAAGAGTCGTGGGGGTAGACAAGGTAGAGGCGGGGGTCCTGTGGCGAGCTGGCCAAGAGAAGGTAGCGGCTGAGGACACGGAGCAAGGCACAGGTGCCCCCACAGTGGAAATGCAGGGCGGGCAGGGAGCTTCCAGCCTGGGTCACCAGAACCAGGTAGGCCCAGTTCAGGCCTGGCTTCGAACGGCGGATGGACTTGAGCTCTCCCAGGCTCACAGAGAAGGCCCAGGATCCCTGGGAGGCACTGGACTCAGCACCTTTCCTGGGCTCCGAGGGGCGGGGCCGTGGCCACACGGTGCTGATGACGGCCCAGTCAGGTTCATAGCCAGGGTCAAATGTCGATTCCTCCTCCGACGAGGAGGAGTCACCCCCGCTGGAGTCCTTCTTGGAGAAGAGGATTTGGGTGGAATCGCCAGCCTCCTCGACAGGAGCCCAGTGCAGGAGGACGTCATTGTCCTTCTCCACGACACGGATGACGCCAGCGATGAGGGAATCTGGATCCTGGTGTTTCTTGGCACTAGAGTGCAGGTACACACCCCCCTTTTCAAACACCACCCGGTATTCAGATCCCTCCATAGCCTCCGCCAAGGCCCCGTGGCACTAGCCACCTCCTTTTCCGGGTTAAGCGGGGAATCACATCCGGGTATAAGACTGTCCCCCTCAAGTCCAGACAGTGGTAGCGCTCTTGTTTATTGTCCTCGGTCATGGACTGTGTCCATGGGGCTCAAAGGATGGGCTGGGGGGGTCTACGGGTTGCCCCTCACCCGCTCAAAGGCCCTGATATGAATATTTTTTAATAATATCTACATTTACTGGACTACATTCTTGAGGAAAGGGAATAAATATATCTTGCTTTCAGTCACTTGGCCAGGAAGCTGTCCTCCAGATTTCTTGGCATAGCCTGGTTAGCATATCCAGGGCTGCATCTGTTTTTGGAATATGTGAAT
>NW_006399846.1:0-841 GCF_000299155.1 Elephantulus edwardii | reverse complement strand
CAAGGTGGTTCAGTGAGTTCAATGAGTTCAATGAGTCAAGGTGGTTAATCATGTGGCTGCTGGCTGAAAGAGGGACATTTCAACCCTAGTGACAGCTCTGTGAGAGAAAGATGTGATAATCTGCTTCTGTAAAGATCACAGCCTTTAGAAACCCCATAAAGTAGTAAATTCTGGCCTATAGAAACATTATGAGTCAGAATAAACTTAGTGACAAGGAATTTGTTTGGGTTTGTTTGTTTATTAATCAATGAATCAGTAAGTTATTTTTTTATGGATAAAAACACTGAATTACCTCCTTTCAAAATACAAAGATAGAGAATACAAAAACTAAAGAGGACATAAACAGATTGGTTTTAAACCACAGATGTCTTCCAAGCTAACATCATTAAAAAAAACCTTCATTGCTCTCAGGGTAGAACTGACTCATAGCTGATCCTCCAGATGTTTTTAGATATTGTAAATCATGTAGGAAGAGACTGTGTATCTTTCTTTCACAAAGCTAGTAGCAGATTCTAAATGTTAGAGAGGTGCAACATTTGGGTTAGCAGCCCAACTCCTTATATACTATGCCACCAGAGCTCCTCAAGTTAGCATCAGAGTTATCAAAAATACTGAAGTCAGATTTATTGGGCTTAATCCTGATTTCCTATATATCCTAAAATGAGGATAGCAATAATGTTTACCGAATATGAAAAACTAATTATTACCTCAAAAGTTACATGGGTTAAAGAAGTAAAGGTATGCAGTGTATTTAGAAAAGTTATTCGCAGGTTAACCACAAAACCCAGTTTGCCTAGAACAGTCTTTATGTACCACCAAGTTGCCTGCAACTCAAAGGACC
>NW_006399845.1:13529594-13545823 GCF_000299155.1 Elephantulus edwardii | reverse complement strand
AGTGGCATCATGTAATATTTGTCCCTTTGTGACTGGGATATTTCACTCAGCATAATGTTCTCCAGTGACTCTTCACTCTCAACAAATACAATATTCCTTTCCAAGGATGAGTCTGTCCTAATAATATGCCCAAAATATGTAAGACAAAGTTTCACCATCCTTGCGTCTAAGGAACACTCTGAACTTTCTCCAAGATATATTTGTTTGATCTTTTGGTAGACCAACATTACAACTCAAAAGCAAAGATTCTTCTTATGTCATCCTTATTTATTGTCTAACCTTCAAATACATAGGAATTAACTGAAAAGACTATGGCTTGGATCAAGTGTACCTTAGTCTTTAAACTGACCTCCTTGCTCTTTAACACCTTGAAGAGGTCCTTGATAGCAGATTTTCCCAAAGCAACTTGTCTTTTGATTTCTTAATTGCTACTATCAAGGGTATTGATCATTGTTCTGAGCAAGATGTTGTTGATGTCCTTCTGGTATTGTTTGCTTTCAGCCAAAATCCATCAGACATCAGCAATGATATCAGTGGTACCACAGCCTTTTCTAAATTCTGCTTGAATTTCTGGTAGTTCTCTGTCAATGCATTAATATTTTAGCCATTTTTGGATAATTTTCATCATGATTTTACTTGCATGTAATAATGGTGGTATTAAAAAATTTTCAGATTTGGTTGGATCACCTTTTTAAAAAAATTATTTACGTTTTTTTAAATAGCGATTTTAATGAAAGATTACAGAGAACTTGGATTTCCATTCGTTCATTGTTGCACATTTTCCTCCCTCCCCACTCCCCACTCCCCACTCCCCACTCCCCGCTCCCCCCAGTTGGCTTTTCTCTTAGAAAGAAAAGTTCTTTTATTGTTGCACAATATCCTCCCACCACTTTGCTATGCAGCTCTTATTCTGGAATATCGTCATACAAACAATACCTAATAAAATATTCCTTTGAAACAGTTTCCCCCCCTCATTTATTTGTTGGGGGGTTCCCAGTCTTTAACTGACATGTTTTTCTGGGGGAGGGAGCTTGGTCTTCAGCAGCGTCAGCCTTCTTGACATCTGATCTGAGGGTTAAGTGACTACACACCTATCGACAGGGGGTGGGGCCAGCCCTCTGAGTGGCACACACCTCTATTCCAGTGCCATCACCAGGGCCTCGCTGGCCTCAATGTGAATCTGGATCTTCGCTAGCTGGGCCTCATTGGTTGCCCCTGCCAACTCCGCCTGTGCCTTCTCCGGGTTTACTCTGGCTGCCCCAACGTCCAGCATCTCCAGTGTTACAGCCTTTTCTGCCAGTAACTGCACAGAAGAGTCAGCCTTGACCATGACAGAGCTGCTGCTCACAAAGTACTTGCTGGTGGTACCATCCTTGGTGTGATCACTACCAACCAGGGCACCACTATCAACCCGGGCCTCAGGACCTGCAGTGTGGGTGCATGAGATGCCAGGATGCCAAAGGAGCCTGTCTGCGTGGGCACATTCACCTGGTGGAAGTGGGCATTGTGGGAGAGGTGTAGGTGAAGGACATTTTCCCGGGGCCTGCGGCGAGGGCTGGGGCAGAGTTAGCTTCGGCCTAGGCGCGGGCCTGGTGCAAATGGCGTCCCAAACCGGAGCTGGTAGAGCAGTGCGGAGGGCAGCATGGCAGCAGAAACGGAGCAGGGGCTCGGAGAGCAGGTGGCTTCAGGCAAACTCATATCTCCCTCATCTGTTGCAGTGCAGTGTACATTATTTATCCCCTCTTTTCTTAGTTTCCCCTCAAGCCCCATGTCAGTCCTGTTTTGTAACAGTGGCATTATGCAGTATTTGTCCTTTTGTTCCCGAGATATTTCACTCAGTATAATGTTCTTCAGTTTCTCCACAACTTCACCAACATTTGTTTGCTGCTTTGTTGAATTTTTCTATTCTTACTGGAGTGAGATGATATCTCATAGTTGTTTTGATTTGCTTCTCTCTTAGAGCTATGGATTTTGAACATTTCTTCATATGTTTGTTTGCCATCTGAATGTCTTCTTTGGTGAAGTGTCTGCTCATATCTTGTGCCTATTTTGCAATTGGGTTGTTTACCTTTATCTTGTTGTGGTGCTCAAATATTCTATAAATTCTAGATATAACTTCCTTATCAGATATGACATCACCAAATATTATTTCCGCAGTTTGTGGCTTCCCTTTTTACCCTGTTGGAGAAGTATTTGGGATAGCCTAGGGATTTGATTCTTAGAAGGTCCCACATATCTATTTTATTCTCTTCTGGTGTTTGAGCACTTTTTTTGGAATAGAAACACATACAGATCTCTTGTTGGCAGTTGGTTAGTTAGTCAGGATAGTCAGCTATCCTCCAGATTTCTTGGCATGGACTGGTAAGTACATCCAGGGTTACTTCTGTTTGTTGGAACATGTCAATTGACATTCCTTCAATTCCAGGAACTTTATTTTTTGCCAATGTCTTCAGTGAAGCTTAAACTTCTTCCTTCATTACCATTGGTTTGTATCATATGCTACTTCCTGAAATAGTCTATGTCAATCAATTTTTATTTGTTTAAGTTTTTTCGTACAGCAACTGTGTATATCCTCCATCTTTTTTGCATACATCCTAGATTAATCAAGATTTTGCTCATAGTATCCTTCAATATTGCAACTTGGGGCTTGAATTTGGGTTTTTTTTGTTCTTTCTGCTTGAGAAATGCCAAATATTTCCCTTTTGAGCTTCTAACTTTAGCTCATTGCACATTTTGTTTTTACACTTTGCTTCTTGAGCTGCCCTTCGAAATCTTCTGTTAATCTTTTTTAATTTCACCATTCCTTCCCTTTGTTTATGACTTGTCAACAACCTATGTGATTTTATTTTTTTAATTATGATTTTAATGAAAGTTTACAGAAAAGCAGATTTTCATCCATTTAATGTTGCACATTTTCCTCCCTACACTCCTAGTTTACCTTTAAAAAAATATTTTATACTCTTTGTTGTCTTTCTTAAAAATAAAATTCTAACTTTATACTGGCTACTTACTTAATATGCATTGTTTTTCCAGTTCATCTTTTTTAAAATTCACTCATTGTTGCATAATTTCCTTCCTCCCCCCTTCCTCAGTCCATGTTGCTATGCACCTCCTATTCTGGACTGTTGTCATACAAATAATGCCCCATCATATGCTCTTTTTAAATAGTTCTTTCCGTCATCTGTTCTAAATTTCAGAGTCTCTTCTGATATCCAGTTTGGTTTTGTCTTTCTCCCTGTCTTGCCATTGTTTAGGATGCAGCAAGATGTCTTTAAAATAGATTCAAGAACACAGGGAGGGGTGGTGGTGGCAACGCTGTGAACACGCTGGGAGTGGAGGATAGTAGATGGTCCAGGAGAAAAGGCAGCCACTAGGGGTGAGCTGTGGAATCTTACAGGCTCTTAACAGGAGCTTCACATGTTAGAACTAAAGAGATCTGAGGAATCTGCTGGTCACTCCTGCCCTCGCAGAGAAAGGGGTTTGAAGACTTTTTAGAAACATCTATTATTATCTGCCAATGATAAATTTGGAATTGCTCCACTAGCACCTGGAGGAGTGTGCTGGGGAGAAGCAGCATCTCTCTTTGCTCCAAAGCCTGGCACATCTCCCCAGCACATACTTATTTCCTGAGATGATTCACTAAGTCTGTTACAGTTTCTTTTCTCAGGCTCAGAAGAGGTGGCATGCAGAACATAGCTTTTCCCCTAAAGCTGGTTACATCTGCAGCTGGACAACCCTCAGCAGAACGCTGGGCATGTGCCCAGAGGCCAGGCTGCAGGCCCTAGATGTAGCAGTCTGAGTGTTCTTCTTTCAGGCCTACTTCTCCCTGCACATCTGTGTCACTGGTTTCTGATGCTCTCTGAAGACGGTTTGATCTAGTTTGAGGTCTGGCAGTGATGGAAGGTGTGGAAGATGGGTGGAGGAGGGGTTGCTGCAACTAGAATCCTCTTCTTTAAGCATCCTCCTTTTTTCCTCCAAGGAATTCTGGTGGTGTGGACAATCAAAACCTCAGTGGTTGGAATCCACCAGCTGCTCTGCAGAAGTAAGACGGGCAGTCTCCTCCCGTGAAGATTTGTAGCCTGAGAGACCCAGTGGAGGATCATTGTGAATCAGCATTTGAGGTTCTCCCTCCACCCTGCCTGGCTTCAGTCAAAACCAAGCAGCAGAGGGCGCTCCGGGGTCATCCCAGGAGGTGACTCTGGGTTGATGTTTACAATTTTGCCTCCGAAAATTCAAAAATTTTGTCTGTCCATCTGTCAATCTGAAGGTGTAAGCAGGGTAAACTCTTGGAGAGCCAGATGCAATCTTTTTCTAGCAGGGAGAAAGGAAACATGAGAGAAACTGGCTTCTCTGATCTGTCCTTGAGACTTCCCAGGCTCAGCCTGTAGGAGATTAACTATTGGGACAGACCTGGGATGGTGTCTATTTGGGAGCCATGACCAACCCAAGTTGGCCCCAGTTTAGGAATGGTGTAATTCCCGGCTTTTTGCCAGCCCCCCAGCAGCAGCCCCTGATTTGTCTGTCTTTGAGGAACTGAATGTTACTTCAGATTTTCCCCCCAATTATTTTATATTACTATTTCCCATATTCTACCCACTAGATCCTTCATAATGGGAAAATTACTTTCTCACAGATGTTAACACCACTGGTCCTCTAAGATTGTTCCTGGGCCTTGTAGGAGTAGAATGGGGGTGGGGGAGGTAAGGAATGCTGGGTGTGGCACCTTCTAACCCTGTTAAGGCTGCAGCTGTGGCTTCAGGATTGCAGCTGCCTTGAGAGAGTCTCACTCATGTCCTTTCCCCCTCTGATAGTCTCCTCAGTGCTTCCACAGCTTGTACTCTGTCACCTTAAAACCAGTGGACCCTCAGAGAGTCCTCCTTTCTAGGAGCAGGGCTTGAAAGAGCATAGATGGGTGGGGACAAGGGGAGCAGGAGGTTTGCATAACATGTTTTTGTTATGTGCTTATAGAGTCCTCAAAAACAGTAGCAACCAACCAAATAAACAAAACCCTTATTGCCCTTGAGTCAGAACTGACTCATTACTGATCTTCCCATGGTTTTTCAGATGTTATAAACCACACAGGAGGATATTGCCGCTATTTCTCCATAAGAGCAGCTGGTGGGTTCAAACCATGCACCTTTGGTTTAGCAGCACAATTCTCTATCTACTTTGGCTTCTAGCATTTGCCATTTTTATCTAGCCAAAGGGTGAGGGGAAGTCCAGGATTTGGAAGCTGGTGTTTAGGACGGGGCTTCTAAGTTTCATTGCCATTGGGGGTGTGTATGTGTGTGGATAGGCTCAAGCGTGCATATTTATGCTGGTGGACATGCTGTAGTCATCCTCAGATGCGACTCATTGGTCTTTTCTAGAATCGGTCTCTGAAATAACTCTTAGACCTTCGGGTCCTCAGAGTTGACTTTGAAATGAAGGCAGCATCTCTAGTGCCTTAGGATAGAGGAAGAGACAGACAAACCCAGGAACAGGGCCACTTTTCCTACACCTTCCTTGCCCCTAACCAGACATGTCCTCTCTGTAGGACAGTAGCTTCTTCTTGGAAAGTCTGAAGAGAAGCAAATTCCCTGTCTTGCCTATGATGTTGCCCTTGTGTCTCTCAGCCCCTTCCACAGGGACCTTCTCACAGAGGTTTCATCTAATTTCTTTCACCGGCAGTTTGAGCTCACTCTTGAATTTATGGCACACAATGGGGACTCTGGGACAACCCTTTTGTGCAAGTTGTTAGGGTGCTACAGATGAGTGGATAGGACCAAAGATGAGGGAAGCTGACTCAGTTCCAAAGCCCGTCACAAAGCAGCTGAAGCACCATGTTGTTTCAGCGTGAAGAGGACAGTGGGAGCTGATCTCAAAGATCCAAGTGATCAAGGCCAAGGAAGAGTGTTGGTTTTTTCAGGGTGGAAGATAGTGAGGGTTTGGGGAATAGTCTGCCCTACACAGCCAGAAATGAGATTTTGCTGGAATGAAGCTTCAATTGGAATAAAAAAAGGTACGATCTTTGAAACATCATAGTCCCTCGCATGTGATCCTCTTATCATTCACTTTTGGCTCCTTTCCCAGCTGGACATTTGACCCTCTGTATAGGGACAAAACTTTTTTCCCCATTGTAAATGACACTGGACATTAACTAGACATTTGAAGCTTCGAGAATCTCAGGATCCTGACACAAGAGAGGGAGTACAGAAGTCAAAGTTTCATGCTGGCTAGGAAGTGAGGTGGAAGCTACTGGGAATGACTCTCCCATATCCTGGTTCCAGAAACTTCACTTTCTTTTCCTTACTATTTGGGGAACTACAAATTCCAGGTCACTTAGTGTTAGCTCCCAGGCCTAGCAGCTTTCAGTATATATTCTAAAGGCCGGGGGAGAAGAGGGTGTAGGAAACCTAATACTAACAACCCTGTTGTCATTGGAAACGTCCCAGAGACTGGACATTGATGTAACATTTTCTGTTATATCTCATGTTATCTTCAACCAACCCTTTGAATTATGTTTAATCATGATTCCTATTTTACAGATGAAAAGACAGAGACACACATCTGATAATAAGTAGTAGAATACAAAGATAAAATTCTAACAACTTTTACTTTTAAAATCTTGATCCAGTGTCTGGGCCTGCCTGTACAAACACATTATGTATGTATTATATGTATGGTGTTCCTAAATCCTGTGCAAAACTATCTTAAAATGTATCATTTTACACCATTTCACAGCTGAGGAAAGTAAGACTGAAGAGTTAGTAAGCTGAGGAAAGGTAGAAATGACTTGTCCAAGGTCACAGAGTTTTAGAAAATGGGTTGAACCAAGAACTAAACTACCTTTTTGTTCCAAAGTAGCTTGTGACCTTGACCCCTTAGCAATACTGCCTCCCACAGGGCCATCTGAGAGATAGAGACACAGAGAGAGAGACAGACAGAGACAGAGAGACAGAGTTTGAGGAGGAGCCCTCCCTCTACCTTATCTGCCCTTGATAGAGAGGGAAGCTTTGATGCTGTCTTTTCACCCATTTGGGACTGAACTATGCAAAGCAAACTCACAACCTGCAGTAAAACAGATCCTGGAACAGACTGAATAGGAAAACAGAGGCTGTTTGCCCTGGCCTGAAGCCCCTACCTCCCTGCTCACTCCCAAATGCGTGTCCCCGTTCTGGCAGCCTGTTATGGGGCTCCTGTCAGTCTTTGCTCTCTCTGTCATCACAGGGAGTCTTGCAGCTCCCTGGTTGCCATGGTAACCTGATGAGAAGCTCTTCAGGCTTCCTGAAATAAGAAGCCGGCTGTGGAGGGAGAAACCAGGCTCTGTTGGACCGATACTCAGAAGAGGGAGGGAGCCTTTCACGTGCTCACTGCTCCTGCCAGCCAGCCAGTCCTGCCTTGAGTCTGACCTCAGCCTCTTGCTGCTTCTGTAGTGGCTTTGGCCAGGTGGTCCTGGTGCTGGGCTTGAGGAGAAGGGCTGTTAGGTACTGCTCTGCCCTTGGAGTTAGCTCCATTGTCGCCAAGAGCTGCCTGGACTCCTGACCACTCCCCTCCCCTGGCCTTGTGGTCTTAATTGGTTTTATGAAGTTCAATGTCTGTTTTTTATGAGATAGATAATTACGGTGAGGGGAGGTCAGGCCCTCCTCCGCTGGACTTTGTGGGGCCTCTAGAATTGCTGACTCCCAGTAAGCACCAGGCAGACTGATGGGGTCAGAATGGGCAGGGAAAGCTGGGCTCCAGAATATTCAATAATACGGGGGTGGGGGGTGGGGGGTGGGAGGGTCTGAATCTCCAGGCTTTTAGCCTTCATGATAAGATCATGAAGGAGCAGGGGCTGATTGCCCAATAAACAAGGTAAGCACAGGCTTGCTTGGCTTATTTATGACTCTGCAGTGAGCAATTTCATGACTTTTCACCATATCAAAGCTTCTGTTTCTGGGTATGATTGGCATCTGTCCTTCACCCAACCTCACAGCATCTTCCTACAGAAGCAAATGTATTTGATATATTCCTCATTTCAAATGTATAATCCCTGAATAGAGATGGAGTATCCAGTTAGCAAGGTAAGCACAGAATCTATGTGAAACTATTCCTTACAGATTGGTCAATAAGTTTAAGTATGCCCATGCCTACCTTGTTTTGGGGGTAACCTGACCCTGTATGGAGCAAAGGACTGGTAGCTTAGAGGTAAGGAGCTGCACTGTCAACCCAAGGGCAAACAGTTTGAATCTGCCAGCTTCTCTGAGGAAGAAAGATAAGCAATCTCCTTCTCTGAGATTTATTGCCTCTGAAAACCCCCTGAAAGGTCAGCTATGAGTCAGTTCCAACTGGAAGATACACAACAACAACAATAGTCCTTCGTAGAAGGAGTGTGGCTCCTGCACACACAGTCCTTCTAGGGGAGTCAGGGAGGAGGAGCAGTGGGGTATGAGGTGGGGTGCTCTGTTGGGGAGCCAGTGTGGTTCCCTCAGGCCTTCTGGATGATTCCTACATGGGATTACTGTGCTTGTGTCAAAGGATCCACCCTCTTGACACTGACTTCAGCCTATGAGACTGTTTCCTTCCTCCCTCCTTCATCTTCCTTTCCTTCCTGCACAGTTTCAGTCTGTCTCCAATCCAGGGCAGTGTCTATAATCCGCCTCTGTGGTTTTCCCTCCGTCTTTGCCCTTTTGGCCTTACTCCTGGCTGAACTCTAATTATTCTCTCTCTTGAATTCTTTTGCCACCTCCCCCTCCCTCCTTTCCCTTCTCCCCACGTGGAAGCTGACTTGCTGCCTCAGGGAGGGCAGGTTCACTCTCCCTCCAGGGAGTGCCTATGGGAGAAGCGGCTGGGAACCCAGAAATGGCTGTGGGATCTCATTATAGGGAGCGAGAGCGTGGGGGCACCTCTCTCAGGCTGGAAGCTGCCTCTAGGGTTGACTCTCAGATGGAAGGTTGGTCCTGGTCTCTAGACCAGGTCCAGTTGCTGTATGCTATTCCTCTGTCCCCTAAAGCCTCTGAGAAGGGGATTTGGCAACTTTTCCAGGCTCTATTTACTCTCTTGTCTTCTCCTAGGCAGGAAAAGGATTGGCTTGTGTATGGTAGCCAATCCATTCTCAACAGACACGTGACATCTTCAGATTGGGCCAGGTGCTGGATATGGCTGGCTGTGGGACAGAGAGACTTCACGGAGACCCCTATCTACCCCTATATTGTAGAATTCTCTCCTCCCCTTGCTTTCTAACTCAATGGCCAGCTCCCCAGGGGCTGACCTTTCTAGAGTAAGCCTAACCTTATAGGAACAGAAGGAGGGGGATGAGATTGAAGTTGACCAGGTCAGCAGGGCATAGAGTCTTATCTGTGAAGGAAGGAACTCCTCCTCCATTTAATTAGCTAATGTCTGTGAAGGCTGGGCAATGAAAAAGCCCTATATAAACGTTGAGCATAATTTCATTTCTATGGCTCGCCAAGAATGTGTTTGCAGATTTGACTGAAAGGTCACAGGATGACCCTGAAAGGAGGGGATGGACAAAGAAAGGCCATAATGGGGGCCAGCACCCCCACATTCTTAGTCTCCAAGCATCTCAGGAAAATGCTGGCTTAGGCAAGTTCCCCTGCCCAACGACTCCCAGGGCCTAGATGTTGAACCTTCTGTACAGGGACCACTCGCAGAATCTTTCTTCTAGGAGATTATGCTAATATTCACAATAACTAATGTTTATTGAGCATTTGCTGTGTGTCAAGCACAGAGCTTTCAGGCTTGGGGAGGATGGTTCATCTCAGTAGCAGGTGGAGGAGCTTTTCTAGCAAGATCAACTCCCTCACAGAAGAAAGCTGGACAATTTCCTCCTGTGCGATTCACGGCCTCTGAAAACCCACTGGAGGGTCAGCTATGTATGAGGCACGTCTGATTCAACAGCCCATATCAACAACAGTGACTGTGAATGCTGCTGTTGCAGGCTGTCTGTAGGAAGTCTCTCAGAATCTCTCTATTCCTCTGACCAATGTGCCTGCTTGGTGCTCTCCCAGCTAACTCTGGAGTGGATACTCTTCAGCTTCTGGATTCTCCTGCCCTCTCCCCACTGAAAATGCCACTGATTCTAAATCTACCGTGAACTAACTGGTAAGGTGGGTTAGCTTTGGCAGGTCCATGTGCAAGAGGCAACTTTCCAGTTTCTGGTGCTCTAAGACCTGCTCAGAACACATATTGGGGTTGGCTCCCTTAAAATTCTGTTATCTGACAACTAGGAGTGACTCTCTCACTCACTCTGAGCAGAATCTGGCTTAGGGTCAAGGCAAGGTGAAGGGGTCTAGAGTCACCAGGCTTATCCCCTCACAGCTCAGTTACTGTGTTTGGGAGGAAGGAGAAAAGGCAAATCAGGGCAAGGAGGGCTCAGAGAGGGCTAGGCAGACAGAGGAGTCAATCATGTTTCCAACATCTCCTCTACCTCCTTCATCCTCATTCCTTGGCCCTCTAATCTACACAGAGGTAGAATGAGCCTTCTGAGAGATATAGTCCTTGATCCCCAAGGTCCCAGCCTCCACTCTGTTCCCAGTTGATCTTTCTCTGGCTTCTCTCCAGAGCCCAGGGACCTCTATGTGTCATCAGTTCATTATCATTCTGATAAAAATCATTAGTCCTTGAAGAAGCTTGACTCCCCAGCTGAGACCAGCCACCCTGTAACCTGAGGAGGAGTGCAAATGAGTGGAGAAATGGGGTGGTGGGGAGGGTTGTGCATGTGTCTGCACAAAACCCATGATGTGTGTTCCCTGGGATGCAGTTAACAAACACAAACCTGCAGGTCCCCATAGCCCTTTGCTGTGTGGGTAGATTCAGGGATGTGTGTCCACGTGTGGTGATACCTGATCGCTGGAGGGCCTGTGGGGCTGACCGCTGTAACCACACTCGGTTGTTTACAGTCCCAGGGACTCATTCAACCCATGATGCAGCAGGCTTCCCAGGCCCTGGGGGGTGGGGATGGAGTGGAACAGAAGGCTGGAGGTTAGAGATCTGCAAGTTCCATTAACCATAACAAGCATGTCCCGAATATAAAAGCGCTGGGCTAGGTTGCTGCTGCAGAATCAGTTCCGGACAGAGAATCCACATTTCCACCCCTCCCCCTCCAGGAAGCTCCTCTCCCTAAAGCCATTTAGGGATTAGATAGCTCCCTCAATAAAAGCTGCTTATTCAAAAGATGCTGTCACTTAAGTTGCATTTACTTTGTGCATATGACAATATGTGTAAAAGAGTCCTCCTCAGCTTACCTTTTTGCTGTCTCTGACTTGAGTCCCTTGTCCACTCCCCTCCCTTTTCCCTGTTCTCTGCCCTCACCAGCAGACCCAAGTATCAGTGCAGATTCCACTCGTCTAGATGAGGAGTACGAGGTGAGAGGTGAACGTTGGTCACTGACGCCTGGTTTCTGTGTAGCAGCAGCTCCACAAGCACGGGCCACAGCTAAAGACACACTCTCACTCATTGCTCTTGTGTTGGAATCAACTCATAGCTGACCCTCCAGCAGGTTTTCTGGGGCTAGAAATTGCATGAGATGGGATTGCCCACCTTTCTCCCTCAGTGCTGCTGGTGGATTTGAACTGCCAAAGAGGCACAGCCTTTGGATTAGCCATACAGCTCTCTCATGAACTACACCATCAGAATTTCCCAAAGGTGATGGGGGTAAGCTGAGGTCTATAAAAGGTTCCCACACCAAAGATAAGTTTGACTCTGACATTTTGCAGGTGGAGATGGTAGAGTCTATTACTCTCATTTCTAAGACTTTATCTTCACAGTTACCTTCACTACCATCTCCCCAATTCATTCCGTTCATTTAAACAATAGTTAATGACATTTGCATATCAGGCTTTATGCTAGGCCCCTAGAATGCAGCAGTCTTCTGGGAGATTCTCGAGTCTAGTGGAGAAAATCCACAAACAATTGCAGCAACGAAAGTGAGCAAGTCAGCCAATAAATAAATAACAGGATGAGACTATAGAATGCAGCAGTTGTGAGCCGGGGGACCTGCTTCAACAGGGTGATCAGGGGGAAAGTCCAATGCTGTCATGTTGATTCTGGCCCTTAGTGAGCCTTCTTGGAGGCCGAATCTGAACAGGAGGAGACGGCCCATCTTTCTGTCTCAGAGAAGCCAAGGACTCAAATTGCTAGCCTGTTAGTTAGCAGCCTGACACATAAGGCTCTACCCCACCAGGGCTCCTTGATTAGGGAACTTATGAACAGATTTGGAAAAAACAGAAACCAGAGGTATTCCAGGCTGCCGAACTGTCAGTGCAAAGGTCCTGTGACAGAAGTAGAAAGCGAAGTGCCTGGCATGAGGTGAGGAGGGAAGGAGCAGTACTCAATGAGCTTTGTATGCTTAAGAGGGTCAGAGTCAGGACTTGGGAGCCAGAGTGATGTATTTGGGTATTATTCCAAGACAAAAAGGAAGTTCATGAAAAGGTTTCAGAGAACTGACTACCATTCAACAGAAGGGTGCATTGGAGAGGCTCTCAGGAATACAGATAGACCAGCAGGGCGGCTATGATGGACTTCCTCGCAAAGTCACTGACTCATTCATTGCTGTCCAGTTAGAACTGACTCATAACTGACCCTGCAGTGGGTTTGCTGAGGCTGTAAGTGACTTGAGAGGAGACTGCCTGTCTTTATCCCTTGGAGTTGCAGGTAGATTTGTAGCCTCTGGGCTATTCTGGGCTACTAGCTCAGCTTTAAGATGTGGCAGTCAAGAGGAGAAATAAAGCAACCATTTATTTTTTTTGAAGGAAGAATAGAAATCCTCAAAGATCTGTTGCTGTTCATTGCTGTCAAATTGGAACCAACTTAACGCTGAATCTCCAACTACAGGTTTTCAGAGACTGTAAATTGTATGGGAGGAGATTGCTCATCTTTCTCCCTCAGAGCAGCTGGTGGATTCAAACCATTTACCTTTGGGTTGGCAGCACAACTTATTACCCACTAGACCACCAGAGTTCCTTCCTCAAAGACTTACTAGGTGGAAATCAAGAATTTGTCCCTTTCATCACTCCCTACATGCATCATAAGGAGCTCTGGTGACATAGTACTTCAAAAGTTGTTCTGAAAATGGAAAGGTTGATGGTTCAAATCCAACAACTGTGCTAAGGGAGAAAGATAGACATTCTCCCCCATTAAGATGTATTGCTTCAGAAACCTGGCGGAGGATCACTATGAGATGGAGCTGACTCATCAGTGGTGGTTCAGGCACCACCGAGCATCTTCTGCAGCTCAGGGCAAAGCCATGGCTGATGCATCTTCATCCCCCAGTCAGTCTCTGGGAAAGGCAATGTCATTCCAGGACTTCCAGGGAAGATGCCCACTGCCTCCTTCTGGTACCAGTGAACAGGATATAGAAATGGAAAAAGATTGTCATTCTTCAGGGATGTGTCAGTTCCAATGCCTACCTGCCAGTTGGCCTGTGCTGACCGGGCAGTGCTGACCTCAGCCCTGGCTGAGTCAGGCACACATAGAGCTATTCACCCCTGCTCCCCAAACCAGCATGCAGAGGCCCCCAAACAGTCCAGCTTCCTCTCTGTCTCCTCCATTGTCAATCAGGGGAGAGGAGCAATGTCAGAACAAGGCCCCAGGGAGGGGACTGCTCAGCTCCTGAATCACTCCCTCCCCAGGATGCAGGAATATGAGGATCCTGAGCTTGAACATTTACAGGTAGCACTCAGGATTGAAAACTGATTTATAGTCTGAAGGCAGGCAGGAGGGAGCCGGGGGAAGGTGGGGAGCTCTGTGTACAGTGCAGCCTTGGTGGGCGGTGGTAATTATATATTACATTGAACTGTCCTTGCAGTACAGTGAAGGGCAGTGGGAATGAGACTCTAAATCACACTTCCCTGATGCTCCCCATGGCTCACCTTCCTGTGATGTGGCCCCAGAGCCCAGCGTTGACACTTTTCTCTATCTCATTTACACACACACACACACACACACACACACACACGCGCGTGCTCGCACATACACACAGAGACAGAGAGTGAGCCAGGGGACAACCAGCCTGATTGGGGCTCAGAGAGCAGGAGAGGTGATGATATGGACTCTGGCAGCTTCCAGTGGTTGCTCATCCTGCAGGCCTCCCTCATTGTTTATTGCCCCCTCCCTTTTCTTCCACCGGGGCCAGAATAAATATGGGCTCTGTCATTTGAAACAGAAATCGCTGTCCATCCTTCATTATTTCGCTCCTGCAGCATCCCTCCCCTCTACACCGAAGCCACTGCCTTGGTTCTTTTGGGGCCTTTTCACTTCTCATCTGGGTTTTTGCAACCATCCCATACCTAGACTCCCTCCAGCTCACTCCTGCCTCAATCTATCATTCTTTATTTTGTTGTCACTATGATCTCCCTAGACACCCCTGTGACCATAATCTTGATTTCATTTGTCAGGGAATTCCAGGAGTGAGGAGAGATGGTCAAAGACTGATTCTTAAGGGCTGGGGGCATAACTGAAATTCCAGCTTCTCTAAGAAGTCTCCCTAGGCTCTTTTCAGGGTGATGGTTGCTGACTCACTCCCCTTCCTGAGCTATAAACACAGGAGGACACTGGTCCTCATCCTTCTTGTTTGGTTCATCACATAGACTGCTCAAACTTCTAGGCTGCCTCAAACTTCTTCCAGGTCCCTGGGCATAGATGGTCTGGGCTTTTTGCTTCAGTAGAAATTGGTAGGTCCTGGTGGTGATGAGAAAGTCTCTACAGCCAGATAGCTCAATTTGAACCCACATATTTCTGGGATGGTAGGAGAATTGATGCCTTTGAGCTGGAGAAGAATACTGAATATACCATGGACTTCTAAGAGAACCAACAAGTTCATCCTGGATTGGGTGAAGACAGGCTGCTCCTTGAAGGCAAGGATTCTGAAGCTTTGTCTGACATACTTTGGACATGTTGCAAGGCGGGATCAGTCATTGGAGAGGGACATCATCGTTGGGACAATGAAGGGACAGCTCAAGAGAAGACACTCAATGAGACAGATTGATTCAGTGACTGGGGCAATGGGGGTAGGTATGTCAGAGATAATAAGATTGGCACAGGATAGAACAGGGTTTAGGGCTGTTGTACATAGGGTCACTATGAGTCGCAGATGACTCAATAGCACATAACAACAACAACATTGCAGGTTTTGATCTATGACCTTGGAAGAGTTCTGCAAGTAGGAGTGAACTGATGAAAAACAAGGACTATGTAAACGCACTGCCTGAGTTCAGTTCTTAGCTCTGCTACTCTTTAGCTCTGGTAAGGACAAGTACATATTTTGGGCATAGTTTCCTCACTTCTAACATGGGTATAATCATTGTACCTACCTGATAGAATTGTTGTGTGCATGACATGAATTAATACATGTAACTGTGCCTACACTAATATATGTAATGCTATTGTTGTGTACCATCAAGTCCATATTGACCCATAGATGACTGTCTGGTGGGTTTTTAGAGACAGTTAATCATATAGGAGGAGACTGCCCATCCTTCTGCCACAACATATGCAATAGCAATACAATTAGGGTAGACTCCTTGGGTGGTGAAAATAGTTAACACATTTAGTTGCTAAGTTAAAGGTTGGAGGGTTGAGGTCTCCCAGAGGCACCTCAAAAGAAAGTTTGATGTCCTACTTCTGAAAAATCAACTATTGTCGGCTCTGTGGAACATTGTTCTCTGACACATACAGAGTCACCATGTTTCAGAGTCTTTTCCACAACAACTGGTATTATTATTGTCATTTGACTCACTGAACCTCAGCTTCCTTGTCTCTTTCCTTTCTGCTTCATGGTTGCTGTGAAGACCATGTGACATATTCTCTTCAGAAACTCTCAAAGGATTTCCTTATGTAAGATATTATTACCACTTATCAGGTATTTAAAGAACTCTGGTGGCCTAATCCACAGCATGTTGTCATGCTAACCAGAAAAGGCTGTGTGTCTCCAGTGGTTCAAATCCAGCAGGGGCTCCACAGGAGAAAGATGGGTATCTCTCTCTTTCAAGATTTACAGCCTCAGAAAACCAAGGAAAAGTCAACTGTGAGTCAGTTCCAACTGAACGTTAATGAGTGAGTGAGTGGTGCCATGAGCAGCCTTGGAATCATCTAGTCTTGTCCCTCCCAGAGAAAGATGTATCCAAGACCAGGCAGGCAAATCCAATAGAAGTGATTTAAGAGGTGCCTACCTTTATCTTATTGTGGTGTTCAAGTATTTTATAAATTCCGGATATAAGTCCCTTATCTGACATGTCATTACCAAATATTTT
>NW_006399845.1:13487741-13512489 GCF_000299155.1 Elephantulus edwardii | reverse complement strand
CTTCTTGCTACTAAGCCACCAGAGTTCCCTAGGCTGCACCTCTCGATAGCATACTCTAAAAGTATGTGTGATGAAGTTTCACCATCCTTGTTTCTAAGGAGCACTCTGGCTGCATTTCTCCCGAAATAGATTTGGTTTTTTATCTTAGCAGTCCACGTTGTATTCAATATTCTTCACCAACAACACAATTTAAAGACTGCAATTATTCTCTAGTCTTCCACATAAGTTGTCCAGCTTCCATATGCATATGAAACAACTAAAAATGCCAATGCTCCATCAACAAATGAATGGATAGAAAAGCTATGGTACATTCACACAATGGAATATGCATGCAGCACTGAAAAACAAGGAACTCATAAAATAGTACACAGCATGGGTGACCTTAGAGGATATTATGTTAAGTGAAATATCTCAGTCACAAAAGGACAAGCACTGCATAACAACACTTTTATAAAACAGGACTGACATGGGGGCTAAGGAGAAACTGAGAAAAGAGGGCATGAATAATGAACACTGCATTGAAACAGATGAAGGGAAGAACTGTTTAAAAGGAATATATGATTAGGCATTAACTGTATGACAACATTCCAGAATAAGAGGTGCATAGCAAAATGGACTGTGTAGGGAGGTGGGAGGGAGGAAATTATGCAATAATGAATGTTGTTGTTATGTGCTGTTGAGTTGCCTGTGACCCATAGCAACTCTATGTACAGCAGCTCTGAAGCCAGCCCTGTCCTGAGCCAGTCTGAGTGATTCTGACACGTCTACCTGCATTGCCCCAGTGACTGTGTCAATCTATCTCATCCAAGGTCTTCCTCTCTTGCACTGATTCCCCACCTTTCCGAGCATGATGTTCTTCTCTAAGGACCAGTCCCTTCTGGCCACATGCCCAAAGTATGTGAGACAGAACTACAAAATCCTAGCTTCCAAGGAGAACCTTGGTTTCACCCTCTCCAAGACAGACCTATTTGTTTTCTTGGCAGTCTATGATATGCTCAAGACTCTTCTCCAGCACCACAACTCAATTGCATTGATTCTTCTTCTGTCATCTTTTGTTACTGTCCAGTATTCTGATGCATAGCAAATAATTGCAAAGACCATAGTCCAGGTTAGGCATACCTTAGTCTCTAGACGGATATTGTTGCTTTTCAGCACTCTGGAGAGGTCCTTGGCAGCAAATTTTCCCAGTGCAATTAATCTTTTGATTTTCTGACTGCTGGTGCCAAGAGTGTTGATTGTGGAGCCAAGTGTTAACAACTTCAATCTATTCTCCATCTATTATGATTCTGCCAATTGTTCCAGCAGTGAGAATTTTTGTCTTCTTGATGTTGAGCTTCAATCCATACTCAAGACTACAGTCAACCTTCTACAGTAAGCACTTCAAGTCCTCCCCAGTTTCAGCAAGCAAGGTTGTGCCATCTGCATAAAGCAGGTTCCTCTAATCCTGACTCCATATTTTTCTTCATAGCATCTCAGATTATTTGCTCAAAGTACAGATTGAATAAGTATGATGAAAGAGTCCAACTCTGACACACATTTATTTATTTATGCAATATCCCTTTTGTTCTGTTGGAAAGACTTCTTGAATCGTGTTTCTTTCCTTTCTTCTCTTTCTTTTACTGACTGCTTCTTGGTTTATGAACAGCTTCTGCACGAGTACAATTAATTGCTCTAGAATGTGGTATCACATTTGGAAGAAGACTTAACAACCTGAATTATGCAGATGACACAAACTTTCAGTAATAGTAACATGTTCAAGATCAGGATGTCTGATTGTAGAATAAAATATTCTCTTAGAGGAAAGGGATCATCTTTGCCTGGAAAAGGATTAAGTAAACCTTCAGAAAAGAGGAGGTCTTTGGTCAAGATTTTGAACATGTCAAAATTGGGAAGGGTGTATGCCAGGGATTATCCAAGAGACTGGGCTGTATGAGGAGAAATGTAGCATCAGGATAGATAGAAGACTCATCAACAATCTGCGTTATGCGGATGACACAACCCTGCTTGCTGAAACTGAGGAAGACCTGAAGTGCTTGCTGCAGAGGGTCAAGGACTAAAGCCTTAAATGTGGGTTGAAGCTCAACATCAAGAAAACAAAGATTCTCACCACTGAGCTGATTGGCAACATCATGACAGAGATGAAGAGATTGAGATTGTTAACAGCTGCAGTTTGCTAGGTTCCACAATCAATACTCTTGGTACTAGCAGCCAGGAAATTAAAAGATAAATTGCATTGGGAAAGTCTGCTGTTAGGGACCTTTCCAAAGTACTGAAGAGCAGCTATGTCAGTCTGGAGACTAAGGTGCACCTGATTCAGGCCATGATCTTTGCAATTACATGCTATGGATCAGAGAGCTGGACAATGACTAGGGATGATAGAAGGAGAATTTGGGCCTTTGAGCTGTGGTGCTGGAGAACAGTGTTGAATATACCAAGAATGGTTAGGAGAACAAACAAGTTTGTCCTGGAGAGGGTGAAATCAAGCTGTTCCTTGGAGGCAAGGATTCTGAAGCTTCGTCTGACATACTTTGGACATGTTGCAAGGTGTGACCAATCCTTGAAGAGGGACGTCATGCTTGGGAGGATGGAGGGACAGTGCAAGAGAGGAAGATCCTCAATGAGTTGGGTTGATTCAGTGACTGGGGTAATGGGGGTAGGTGTGTCAGAGACAATAAGATTGGCACAGGATAGAGCAGGGTATAGGACTGTTGTACATAGGGTCGCTATGAGTCATAAGTGACTCTATGGCACATAACAACAACAACAACAGGTATTTTCCAGGAGCCAAACCAAGGAGAGAAGAGTAAAATAGGCCCTTCTGTGGACCTGGTTGGTAGGCTGGATCTGTAAGCAACTTTAGAAGTTCTCCAGACATGGAGCTCCTTGTATCCCACTTCCCCTAAAAAAACCCCAAACATAATGCTGTTAATTAGATTCCAACTCTTAGCAAAATATGAGTAGAAGTGCCCCATAGTGTTACTATGGCTGTCATTTTTCAGAAGGAGCCCTGGTGATACTGTGGGTTTAATGTTGGGCTGCTGGTTGAAAGGTCAGTGATTTGGTACCTGTAGCAGTTCTGTGGGTGAAAGACAGGGCAGTCTGCTTCTGTTTTGTCCTATAAAACTTTCAACATTGTAATTCTTTAAAGGAGCAGCCTGCCTCATTTTTCTCTCTAGAAGCAGCTGTTGGGTTGAAACCAATGACATTTGGACTGACTCCCCAGGCTCCAGTGTATCTCACTCCAGGGAATGCTGAACAGTGGTTCCTTGCATTCACCCAAGTGTTCCTTACACATGCCCTTTGAGACCATTTCATCACTGTCTAGATGTTGCTGTTGTTGTGTACTGTTGAGTCGGAACCGGCCCATAGCTGACCTTCCAGCTGGTCTTCAGAAGCAGTTACTTGCACAGGAGGAGACTGCACATTCTTCTCCCATGGAGCAGCCAGAGGATTCAAACCGCGTGCCTTTGGGATTGCAGTGCAGCTTCTTACCACTTGGTCACCAGAGCTCCCTTCATCTAGATGAAGGGTGATTATTTTGTAAGTAATCAACAAACTTGCAACCTCAGAGGATTTCAGTCCACTCAGAGAGCTGAAATAATTGCATGGAGAGGAAGTTCCTCTTCTCTATCTGCTTACCCAGTGAAGGGCTCCAGACACCCAGCAAGCCAGAGTTGCGGGAGGGGAGCTCCAGGAAGCCTGGGAAGCACTGGTCAAGGGGGTAATCTTGATGACTCCGAAAAGATGCTACTAAATTTAGGGCAGATCAAGGAAACCTCTTTACTCAGTTTCATTCCTTCTCCCCCCTCGCCCCATTCTCTCTGTCTCTTCCTGTCCGTCTTCTCACTCTCTGACGACAGCAGAGAAAGCTGCCATCTTAGTGCAGTCACACGTCTGGTGCATGGAGCCAGGATGATGGCATTAGGATTCCTCTGGCTGGTTTATTCCCAGCAAAATCTGGACTCATCATCATTAACATTCTGTTTCTCTTTTCAGAGCAAGCAGAGACAGACATCCTGCACGAAGGACAGTATCAAGGGGAGACCAGGAAGCACAGCGGCCTTCCGAGCTCAGATCCCGAGATCAGGGGTGCCTACTATCTCAGACATCTACTGCTGCTGGAACAGAAGTACAAGTGGTTGGCTTTAACAAACAAAATCTTATTTTCTCATCATTTAGGACACAAGGAGTCTAAATTTACGGCACCAGCTCTATAGAAAGCTTCCTCTCTTTATGTGCTCTGGAGGAAAAACCTTTTGTTTTCTGAACTTCTGCTCTTGTGCCATCTTCATATGCCTTGGCCTCTCTGTTCCATGTTTCTGTTCTGTTCACTTACGTAATCTCTTTTATATCTCAAAAGAGATTAACTCAATAGGCACTACACACAGTTCCTTCCCCAGTAATATGACAAAGACAACCAATTTTCAAAAGCGGAATACAACCACAGTCATTTTGTTGTTGTTGCTAGGTGTCATCACATCAAGCACGTCTCAGTGACACTGAACAACAGATCTGAATCCTGTCCTATCCTGTGCCATCCTTTCAAACTTTGACACCCTCAAACCCATTGCTGCAGTCACTGTGTCAACCCACCTGCTTGGGGATCTTCCTCTCCGTGGCCATCCCTCCATCTTCCCAAATGTAGCATCCCTCTCCAAGGAATAGCCTCTCCTAGCAACATGCCCAAAGTATGTGAGACGAAGAAGTGACATCACTTTGCCTCCAGGAAAACTCTGGCTGTACCTTCTCCAAGACATAACTGTTTATTCTCCTGGCAGTCTGGGGAATATTCAGCACTCTTCTCCAACAGCACTTGCTGTGCATCTGACAGCTAGACAATGACTAAGGATGACAGAAGAAGAATTGATGCCTTTGAATTGTGGTGTTGGAGAAACCCCTGTCATAGGAGTTAAGATTTAAAACATATATTTTGGGGGAGAGGAACAAAATTCAACCCCCAACCCCATCTTCAGCTTGCACGATGAGGGGATTCCAGGGCAGTTGGGGGATTAAGGCTGACCTTGGCTAAACTTTATGACCACAAGATGGTGAGGTTCTGGTGCATGGGACAAACTGGATTGCAGGTGCTCTTCAAATACCTGCTTAAATAAGATGGTTTAGAAGGAAGGAGGATGGTCAAGGTACCTCCCTGAAGCTGAGCTACCCTCCACACTCTCCTGGAAGCAGCCTCCCCAGCCTCACATGCCTGATCCATTCCTCACATTCAGCAGCAGCCTGGGGAGGGAACAGCCCCCACAAGAAGCAGGAAGCACGTGCACATTCCAATAAAACACTCAAAGAGGCAATTATTTCTGGGCTGCCTAGCCCAGCCCAGAGTACCAGCAGCCAGATTTCCAGAGCTGCTGTCATTGCCTCTGGCTGTTGGCAAAATTAAACTTCTTGAGAAATCAGAATGAGCTGGTCCCCAGCGTGAGGGGGTTGGAATTGTTCCCCTGCCTGGGGCCTTCACTGAGAAGATGGGGAGGGAGCAGAATAGGAGAACAGAGTCAGGGAGACTATGGAGGAAGTAAAGTGGCATCACAGGCCCTCACAAAGTAGCACAAGGACTGTTCTGTGTCCATGTCGAAATATGCATGTAACCTGTCCCAAGGATACACACGACCCACTGGGTTGTGAGCTGCCTGTTTATTGTTGCATCCTCAGTGCCTGGGACAGAGCCTGGGTGCAATAGGTGCCCAGTAAGTAGATATTAATCACTGAATGAAGGTACACACTTGGGCGCTAGGCCAGAGTCTTGTAATAAGCACAGTGAGAATCCCTCTGAGCCTCCTATTCAACACAGGTCACAGGCGAACATACTGGTGCCCTGCCTCTTCACCATTCTCAAGGGATCACGCTATGGGATAATCAGAAAACTCCCCTCAAAGTGAGAAATACACTCTTCAGGATGGGACGGGAAGATAGTGGCCTGCTTAGGCACCCTACAAAGAGGAGGTCAGGCCATTGGCTACCTTCTTGAGCTTGAGACCACCACAATTTACTCTTCATGTTGGAACTGTCCAGCTTCCAGCTCACGTCTGGTGTGCACAGTTCATTCCTCTTATCTCCAACCTCCCACCCCAGCTTCACACTGAGTCTCTCTTGTTTTATCTGACACCTCACATTCTCTCAGCCTCTCCTCTTATGTCAGCCGTGGCTGTGTCAACCAGCTTTCCACAGGTGCAACCGTCAGCCCCTCACCTCAGATCCGAGTTTCTCTGTGGCCAGGAAGGCTTGGCCTTCATACCCGGGCAACCCAGAAGTACAAGGTAGTTGATCAGTGGAGGAGGAAATAATGGAAAACTTATCCCACTTCCTTGACCTAAATGGATAATTCTAAGATGTCTTTTATAACACTTTTCAGAATGTTTCCTCATTGCTTCAAGTTGTTTCCAACTCAAATAATACGTTCTCGTATGGGGTCTCCCTTTCTGTCATAATTCTCCTGCTCTGGCTCCCTGGATCATAGCTTTAGTCCTTGCATTTCTTTCAGAGGGAATTCAGAATAAATCACTTCCTTCTCCCCTTTGTCCCTCTATATGTTCAGCCACGTCTATCTCCTTTCAGTTCTTCAAATATGCCAGTGACATCACTGGACCTGGTGGCCCTTATGCAGTGATGTGTGGGGTCAGTTCTTGTAGCTCTCCTCCATACTTGGCCACACAGAACCTTTGATGTTGCATGATTCTGGGTTGATTCCAACTCATAGTAACTCTGGTTCAACAGATAGAAAACTTCCCTGGTCCTGCACCATCCTCACAATCTCTGTTGTGCGTAAGTGTATCATGGAGGTTACTGTGTTGATCCATGTCATCAAGAGTTTTCCTCTCCTCCTGTGACCCTCCAGATTTTCCCAGCATTATATCCTTTTCCAGGAACTGGTCTCTACCGATAACATGACCAAAGTATATGAGAGAAAGCCTCACCATCCTAGAGCCTGAGAAACACCCTGAATACACTTTTTCTAAGACAAATACGTTTCTCCTTTTAGCAGTCCACAGTATATTCAATGTTCTTCACCAACACCACTGTTCAAAGGAATAGATTCTTTTTAAGTCTTCCTTATTTAGCATCCAAATTTCATATACATATGAAACAATGAAAAGACAATTACTTGAGTCAGGCACACCTTGGTCTTTAACATGACATCCTTGCCTTTTAGCACTTTAAAGAGGTCCTTGACAATAGATTTGCCCAATGCAATATGTCATTTAATTTTTTTATGTTGTTGTTAGGTGCCACAAGTCAACTATGACTCAACAGTGGCCCTATTCACTGCTCTTCCTACGGGTAATGATTATAGATCTAAGTAAAATGACACCTTTGACAACTACATTGTTTTCTCCATTTATCATGATGTTGCTTATTGGTCCAGTTATTGAGGAATTTTGTTTTCTTAATGTTGAGGTATAATCCATATTGAAGGCTCTAGTCTTTGTATCTCTTCATTAAGTGCTTCAAGTCCTTTCAATTTGAAGAAGCAAGATTGTGAGTTGACAGGATACAATTCTAGCACACACTTTTCCTAATTTTAAACCATGCAGTACCCTCTTGTTCTGTTTGAAGGACTTCTTGGTTCATGTACAGGTGCCACATACACACACTTAAGTGTTCTAGAATTTCCATTCTTCCTAACTCTATCCATAATTAGTTGTGATCTACATAATGGAATGCATATGCATAGTTGATAAAAATATAAGAAAACAGCGTTCTGATATTCTCTGCCTTCAGCCAAGATCCATTTGGCATCAGCAATGATGTCAATAGTTTTATGGTCTCTTCTAAATTTGGTTCCTTGTCAATGTATTGCTCCAGCCATTTAAAACTAATCTTCAGCAATATTTACTTGTGTGTGATATTAATGAAATTGTTCTATATTTTTTTGCCTTCTGTTGAATTATCCTTTTTTTTTTTAAACTGGGCATAGATATGGATCTCTTCTAGCCAGTTGGACAGGTAGCTGTCTTCCAAACTTCTTGGCATAGACTAGTAAGCATGTCCAGGGCTGTATCTGTTTGATAAACACCTCAATTCATATTCTATCAATTCCTGGGGTCTTATTTTTTGCCAATGCCTTGAGTGCAGCTCAGACTTATTCCTTCAGTACTGTGTTTTCTTGATCATTTGCTGATGACCAATTCTTTTTGGTATAGTTACTCTGACTTTGTTTGCTTGGCTCCACAATCAACACTCTTGGTACCAACAGCCTGAAAATCAAAAAGCAAATTGCATTTGGGAAAGTTGGCTGTCAGAGACCTCTCCAAAGTACTAAAGAGCAACTATGTCAGTCTGGAGACTAAGGTGTGTCCAGTCCAGGCCATGGTCTTCACAACTATGTGTTATGCATCAGAAAGCTGGACAGTAACTAGAGATGATAGAAGGATAATTGATGTCTTTGAGTTGTGGTGTTGGAGAAGAGTACTGAATATATCATGGACTGCTAAGAGAACAAACAGGTTCATACTGGCAAGGGTGAAACCAGGCTACTTCTTGGAGGCAAGGATTATGAAGCTTCTTCTGACATATTTTGAGCATGTTGCAAGGAGGGACCGGTCCTTGGAGAGGGACATTTTGCTTGAGAGGGTGAAGGGAGGAAGACCCTCAATGAGATGGATTGACTCAGTGACTAGGGTAATGGTGGTAGGTGTGTCAGAAACAATAAAGTTGGCTCAGGATAGAGCAGGGTTCAGAGCTATTGCACAAAGGGTCGCTATGAGTTGCAGGCAACTTGACAACCCATAACAACACTCTGACTATTCATTCCTTTTTTTTCCCCAAAGCTGCATGAAAATTTACAAGTGATGTTGGTTTTTTAATTGCAATTGATTAATGTATTAATAGCAATGTATCATCAAACCCTTTTTATATGCTGCCTCTCTCTTCCTCCAACTTATCTATTTATTAATTTTGCTTCCCTCTCTCTCCCTTCTCATTCCTGTCTTAGATTGATTCTGTGTGTAAACCTTTCCTTATTATTGTTGTTGTTAAGTGCCGTCGACCCTATGAAGAAGAGTCCTTGACGCTTGGGTGCCTTTCATCCTCTCTCCAGGTTCATAGGGTTTCCGGAGGCAAGCTATTATGGAAGTGGATGCCACCCCTCCTTCCAATCTATAATAGTATTAGTTACAACAGTGATTGGTGACTAAGTGAACTTAAAAAAAATTTTTTTTGGTTTCCCCTAGACTCACTCCAGTTACATCTACTGCATTATCAAGCTAGGCTTAGGCATTGATGAAGATGAAGTGACATCTGAGGAACCCAGTGCTGCTGTTCCTGATGAACACTTGAGGGTGATGAGGATGCCTCTCGCATGGAAGAAGTCGATTAAAAGTTCCTACTGTAGCACCGCGTTCCCCCTGTCTAGCATCCCTGTGGCTCCCACAGCAGCCTTGAGTCGCTGTCTGGATGCATGTGCTGATAGTGTTTTTCTTTCCTGTCCTGTGTGTTAAGGCAGGATGTAACTCAGGCCTCAACCACAACAATGAGGTTGGATGTTGTGTATTGTGCGTTTTCTTGGTTTATTTTGTTCTGAAATTAAAGTATGAAAAATAAAGAAGATGAAAAAAAATTTTTTGTTTCCAATGAGAATTTTTTAATTTTATACTGATTTATTTACAAAGTTCAAACACATTGTTTTTCACACAAAATCCTTCCCATTTTCTTCATATCCTCTCCCAAGTAAACTTTTTTTACTTTGTTCCTTCTTTTTCTTTAATTGTTATGTCATTTTTAAAAGAGTTTTTGAGTATGGACACTCATGTTTATTGCTGCATTATTCACAATAGCAAAGAGATGGAAGCAACCAAAGTGCCCATCAACAAACTAATGGAAGAATTACAGTACATGCACATAAAGTAAGCAGGATTGAAAAACAATGAATGCATAAAACATTATACAACATGAGGTACCTTTAAGGACATTATTCTGAGTGCAATATCTCAGTCATTAAAGGACAAATGCTGCATAACACCACTGTTACAAAATAGGACAGACATGGCAGGGGGTGGGGAAGAGAATGGGGAAAGAGTGGATAGATAATGAAAACTGCATTAGAACAGTCGGGGGGGGGGGGGAAGAACAGTTGAGGGGGAGAACTATCGAAAAAGAATCCAGGATCATGCATTATATGTATGAGAACAATCTGGAACAAGGGTGCATTGCATGGTGGGTTGGGGGAGGGGAGAAAAAAAATGTGCAACAATGAATAAAAGTATATATTAAAGAAAAAGGAGTTGTTGATAATAGTTCACAAATATTAATTACTATAGTATTGAACTAAAAATACCAAAAGTTTTGGTATTTTTTACAAAATCAGTGACTATAGAAGCACCACCAACAGTGACACCGCATGCTTACAGCACATACAAATGAAACCATGAAATTGAGTAATAATGACAGCTCTGACCAGAGTAAAATAAAAGATGCAAAATGTAAAGGAGCATAGAGTATGAGCCTTGCAGATATACTGATACATGTACACTACACTCATGAAAAATGTTTTTCTTATTATAACTACAGAGGTGGTTGTTGTTGTAGTTAAGTACTGTTGAGTCGTAGGTGACTCATAGCAACCCTGTGAACGAAAGTCCTGGACACCCGTACAACTTTCATCCTTTCTCTAGGTTCTTAGGGTTTCCAGAGGCAAGCTATTATGGAAGTGGATGCCACTCCTGATTCCAAGCTTGTTTTAATTGGGGAGCTCCACCAAACACTGTCCTCCGTGGGTAATCATTATTGCATTTGACTCCTCAGTGTCACAGTGTTCGGATTCACAGCAACCACTAGTTATAGCAAGTGGACATACCAGGGCATATGACCTAGAAGAATGTTTCACCAAAAACAAAGGCAGGCCTGAGGGCCGCAGAATAGAGTCACCCACCCTTGGCTTGGGAGCAAAACAAGCAAAAGAGGTAGCTTTATAAAAAATAATAAATTTCTGCTGAAACACAGCACAAACATTTATTAAACAGTTATTTTGGTGACTCCCTCAACAGTGTGTCAGGCAGCCAGGTCTGTATACCCTCTTCCCTCTGATCATCTCACTTAAATGTAACAAATTCTTTCCTATCTCAGTGCTTTCAAAATATGCTTTTTTCATTACTATCTAGAAAGTTTTCCTCAGATCAGAAAAACATTTGGTTGAGATCTAAATGAACAGAAGCAGATCTGGAAGAAGAGTAGAGAAGACAAAGATTCCAGTTCCAAAGAACCGAGGCAAAGACGAATGGCAGGCTCAGAGTATATCAAGGCTTTTTGCAGCCATGGCCCAGTGAGAGAAGGGAAGAGAGACGCAAAATGCAGTTGGAAAAGAGGCCAAATTCAGACCACATGTGGGTTTTGTAGGTCACAATATGGATTTGGGATGTTAACTGCAACAGGAAGCCAAAAACTAAGCTCCATGAAGGCAGGGACTGAGGTTCACTAGTGTGTTCCCAGAGACTAGAGCAGTCCGCCATATGCAATAACCACTCAAGGACGCTTATGGAATGAATGACTAGACATTCTTGCCTATAGCTTTGTCCCAGCCACTACTCCTCACACATGAGGTGACAATGTGGTCTTCTTTTCTAAGATGATAGCTTTCATGAAATAAAGGGTCATGCTATAAAGGAGGCTGGTTTCGTTTTAACAAAGAGAACACCTGGGGTGTGAGAGTCCTGCCCACTCTGAACCCACTGTGTTCTCTCCTTTTTCCTCCCACAGTTGGTTCTCACCTCATTGCACTCCTTTCTGCTCCCACTGGGCTCTGCTCCTGACACTGACATCATTAGTCACCTCCCCTGCTTCTCAGCTTCCTTAATGAGCAGTTGTCTTACTTTCAGTAGAAAACAGACCTGCCCCTGTGTGTTGCTTCTTAGGGAAACCAAAGTCTTAGGAGGAACCCCAAAATTTAGAGAAGGGTCACAATCTTTCTTCCTACTCCCCATCATGCTCTGAAGGGGAACAGAGAAAGCTGAGGTTTAGGGTTTGGTTTTAAGAATCTGTGAAGAGCACAGCTGGTTGCTTCTCTACTGGAAAGAATCCATGGAGAGCAGAGCTGTCTGCTTTGCTTTGAGGGGACAAGGAACAAGTTAAGATTGCAGCAGGAGGACAAGAGGAAAGAGCCCATTTGGGTGGGCACCTAAAGGCCTTTCCAGGACTGCTCCACTGAACAGCCTCTTCAGGGCTCTGTCAAACACCAGATGACATTTGATCCAGATTCCTTAGCTCTGAGGCAGCCCTGGGGAGGGGAGTTCAACAAGGAGCTAGAAGGGCAGGGGTTTCCACGCTGCTGTGCTTCAAGAGCTTTGGGGCCTAGCTCATAGGGCTTTTGGCTGTTATCCCTGAGCAGGTGCCTCTAGGGAGGTTCAATTCTACCAGGGCCTCTCTGGGAGAAAGAGGACAATCTCCCTCCATGTGATTTACGGCATCTCAAAAACACACTGCAGGTCAGCTATGGCTTCGTTCCAATTTGACAACAGCGAATAAATGAGTGAGTATACTACATGTGAGTTGTTGTTGTCATGTGCCGTCGAGTCACCTGGTTCTGAAATGAGAGAAAAGAGAGCTCTCTATTAGCAAGGAGCTCTGGTGGCATTCTTGTGCTACTCACCTAGTTTATTTGTCTCTGGTGGTTCAAATCCACCAGTGGCTCCCAGGCAAAAAGATGGGATGTCTCCTCCCATTGTAATTTACAGCTTTAGAAACCCAACGGAGGGTTGCTCTGAGTTAGAAAAAACTTGATGGCAGTGAGTTTCAGCTGGTAGTGGCCGAGGGTTATACCTCATCTCAGGAGCCTGTTCTTTATTACAACCTACTTCCTGGCCTGACTTTTTAGGTCTCCACACCCTGGTCACGGCCTAAAATAGCCCATGTTATCTCCCAGGACTCCCTATCACTGGTCCTATGGCCAGGGCAGGCTGATCTTGCTATTTTCCATAAATAGCAAGCTCATTCCTGTGCTGTGCTTTTGCTTGTGTTCTTGGACACACGGTAAGCCAGAGACTCTCTCTTCTGTGTCTGAGCCCTTTCCACCTTCAAACTTTAGGTCACATCCTGTCTGTTACTTCCCTAAAGCCACTTGTGCCCTGTCAAGCCCACAACAGTCTCTGAACCAGGTACTGCGGTTAGCAATAATTCATATGTTGGAGATTTGTTTGCTCTGTAGATTTAAATCTTTGAGGACTTAAATGCCAGGCTCTGTGCTTTAGTGCTTTTTTTGCGTAGCCCTTAGTATCAATCATGTGAACTGGCAAGTGCTCATGCTCAAACTAAACTCCACCCATAGTGTAGAAATTATCTTGGCCCTCATCAAGAGTTGACTGTGTCCCTCAAAATTACATGTCAGCTTAGCTGGGCCACAGTTCTTAATAGTTTGGCAGGTATGTGGTGATGTAATTTGACAGTATGTAATGATGTAATTATTCCCCAGGATGTGTTCTGATGTGATCAGCCAACAGCTGTAAAGGGCTTGGGGGAGAAGGCAACATCTGTACTCAAGTCACAGCCCTAATGTGATATAAAAGGAATTTTCCTAGAGTGGGTCTGTATC
Organism: Elephantulus edwardii; assembly: GCF_000299155.1. Taxonomy (NCBI): domain Eukaryota; kingdom Metazoa; phylum Chordata; class Mammalia; order Macroscelidea; family Macroscelididae; genus Elephantulus; species Elephantulus edwardii. The sequence continues at coordinate 13,498,958 of NW_006399845.1, read as the reverse complement.
AGCTTTTATTTTACAAGAGATGAAAGGAGAGAGGAGTGAACAGAGAGAGAAGGATCTACTGCCACCAGGAAAGAAGAGCAGAGAGGGGAGCATATCCTTTGTACACTACTAGGTCCCTGCACTCTAGAAAGTCTTCTAGACCCAAGGGAAGATTGATGCCAAACCACATGAAGATCCTCCAGGAGTGAAAGTTAAGAAAGAGAAAAGTCTCCTTCCAGGGCCAAAAGGAAAGATTTACCCTAGAGCCATCACCTTGAACTTGGATTGCTACCCACCTAAACTGCAAGGGGCAGTTTATTAAAAAAATCTGATTCAAAAGGTTCCTGGACCTATTCTGCTCAAGCAGAGTAGATAAACACCATGTGGTTCACAATTAAGAAACATGTGCATTAAGGCTGTATCCTCTTCCAATATCTATTCGATTGTATGCTGAGTGGGCAATTTATTTGAGAATAATTTGTTCTCTGTGAAGAAGAATATGGCATTAGGATCAGAGGAAGACAGATCAACCACCTGTGTTATGCTTGTTGAAAGTGAGGAGACCTTGAAATGAGTCCTGCAGAATATAAAAACACTGTTATTGTTGTTAAGTGCCATGGAGTCTCTTGAGACTTAAAGAGACCCTATCTATACACAACAAACCCAAACCTTCCTCTATCTTGAGCCAACTTCATTGTCTCTGACATATCTACCCCCCCCCCATTATCCTAGTCACTGAATCAATCCATCTCATCACAGGTCTTCCTCTCTTGCACTGTCCCTCTACTTTTCCAAGCATGATGTCCCTCTCCAAGGGCTGGTATCTTCTTGCAACATGCCCAGAGTATGTCAGAAGGAGCTTCAAAGTCCTTACCTCCAAGAAGCAGCCAGGTTTCACTCTCTCCAGGATGAACCTGTTTGTTCTCTTAGCAGTCCATGCTATAGATTCAATACTCATCTCCTGCACCACAACTCAAAGGCATAAATTATTCTTCTATCATCTCTAGTCATTGTCCAACTCTCTGATGCATAGCAAGTAATTGCGAAGACCATGACCTGGATCAGGCACACCTTAGTCTCCAGAATGACATTATTGCTCTTCAGCACTATGGAACTGTCTCTGACAGCAGATTTTTCCCAATGCAATTTGTCTTTTGATTCCAATACGGACTATATATCTCAATGTCAAGAAAACAAATATTCTCACCACTGAACCAATAGGATCAATGTCATGATAGATAGAGGAAAGATGAAAACTATCAATGATTTCATTTTACTTGGATCCACAAATCTAGCAGTCAGGAGATCAGGAGATACTTTGCACTGGAAAAGTCTGCAGTCAGGGAGCCTTTCCAAATTTTGAGGGAGCAATGATATCAGTTTAAAGACAAAGGTGCACCTGATTCAGACCATCATCTTCTCTGTCACCAGCTATGAATCTGAGAGAAGAATTAGTAACATTGGGTTGTGGTGTTGGAGAAGAGTACTTAATATCCCATGGACTGGAAAAAACAACACCACAAAAACCCCAACAAAAAAAAATCCCCAACACTAACAGTTATATCTTGGGAAAAGTGGAGCCCAAGTGCTTGTTGGATGCAAAGATAGCAATGCTTCATCTCACATACTTTGGTAGGAAAGTTTATTTCTTGGAAGAGACACCAAGCTTGGAAACGGTTGGAGAAAGAGAGGAAAACACTCAACCAAATGGATTGACACAGTTACTGCAGCAATGGGCTCAAGTGTGTCAGGGATGATGAGGATGGAACAGGGTAGGACAGGGTTCAGACCTGCTGTTCACAGAGTCGCAATGAGTTGTACTCAACTTGACAGTACCTAACAACAGCAGCACTGGGTTACTAAGGCACCCCTATTACTCATATTCTTTATTCATTTATCAAACTTATTAAGTCTGCACTCTGTGCTAACCTCCAACGATATACACAAATACAACATAGTCAAAGCGTGCACAGTATTGTAGTGAAGATTTATTGAGACTTAAATGTAGCAGGATGACCTATTGAAAAAATAATCCTCTTTATTATTTCTCAGCTGCAAGTTCACCTCAAAGGAATGCAAAGCATCCTACCTCTCCCAGGAGGAAATCCAGACTTTGCGTCCTTGAGGTTTGGCATCTCCATTAAAAGTCATGTGTTTCAGGGTAGAAATGAGACTACCCAGCAGTGGGTGAGTAAGACAATACCTCCCAAACAGGTCTTCTTAACAGTGGTTAGGATGGGAGGTTTAAAGAGAAATGAACCACTCAGGTGGGTTGGTTTGCACTGATGACCAGGCAGGGAATTCATGAATGCAGGACCTCTGAGATGGGAGGACCTAAGAGGAAAAATACTTGGTGACCAGGTACAAGGTGATGAATAGTTAGCATTTGTTTAGCACTTACTGTGTGCCATTCACTGTTAAGTGCTTTGCATTCACCCACTCATTTCTCACAAGAAACTCATGAAATAGGTACTATTATTGTTTCTACTTTGTAGTTGAGACCAAAAAAAGATATGAAATCAGTTAACCAAGGTTATGGGGTCTAGACTCAAACCCAAAGAATTAGATTTCACTGAATATCATGAGTGTCTGTGAGGGCCGAACTTAAAGGGTAATAGTTTTGGAAGCCTTGTCAAAGATCACCAAGGCTGGACTTGTTGCAGAGGCAATGAAGCTGCCTCAGAGTCCTGCCTACAGGTAGACTTAACAGCCCAAGCAGGGAGTTCAGCTGTGGCAACTGTAGCTCTAGTGGTAGATATATTCTGTAGACAGTTACACTAGTTACCCAAAGGCCACACTACTCATGCAGTTCAAATCCACCAGCAGCTCCTGGGAAAAAAGATGGCAGTCTCCACCCATGATTTTTACAACCTGAGAAACTCCCCCGAAGGTCAGCTATGAGCTAAAACACACTTGACAACATGAGACAGAGAGGGGAGCAATATTAGTAAGAAGAACCTTGTATTAGTTGATTATGCCACAATAACGCTGTGCTGCGAGCAAACACACAATTCCAGTGACTTGCAATAGGAAGAATTTATTTAGCCCTCATGTTTAGCACAGAACTGCAGATTAGTTGGTCTAGGCTGATTTTGGCTGGAGTAATTTGAGTCTGCTCCACATTCTCCTCCCAGGACCAGCAGGTTAGCCTGGGAATGTTTACCCCATACAGATGGCAGAAACACAAGAGTGCCAGATTCTGTGTGCAAGCCCACTTGAAGCCTCTGCTGGTGTCACGTCTGTTAACAGACACTGGTCAAAACAAGTCACATGGCCAAGTCCAGGGCCAAGGGATGGAGAAATGGATCCCTCCTACAATGAGAGGAAGCTACAGAGTTACCTGGCAGAGAATGTAGATGTGTAATCCTTTTACTCAGGAGAGAACAAAGGGCTGGAACAATAATCTGATGTTCCACAGAATTTAAACTGGATTTAATTTTGATTAAGAGAGATAATGAAATGCTACATTATGTCATGGAGCAGTTCATGCCTGTTATAAAGATAGAAATCTGTCTTCAGGGACCACAAACTTTACTATGAGAATATTCAAATTGTGAGTTTTTATTTTAGTGAAAATCTAAAATGCCTTTTAACTAGAACGTGCTCTGGAAGAGAGATTTGATGACTTAGTGGGTATGGAGCTGCACTGCCAATTCAAAGTTAAATAGTTCAGACCCACCAATTGCTTCTCAGGAAAGATGGATAATCTCCCATTTGATTTATAGCTTCTGGAAGCATGCTAGATAGTCTGCTATAGTCGTTTTTGACTCTAACACAATGACTTTGATGGTGGTCTTCACGCTAGTTGTCTGGATGACTACTACAGCAGTATTTCCATTTTCAGAGCCCTTGTGGTCACCTAGCATGTCACCAATTAACACCCGAACACAATTTTCTCAAGCCAAATCTATATTCTCAGGAATCTGTGTTTTAATTTTTTTATTGTTGTGATTTGAGCTTGTTTATAAGACAAAAACTCCCTATAATTCTCATTTCCATTACTCTTTCTATCCTACTCTTACCTCTCTGAGATCTGTGTGTTTTAAAGTTTGGAAAACAACTGTGTGACTGATTCACAGCAGAGAGTATATAGATATGGTCCAGACACAAAACTATGACATCTGGAGGAGTTAGGGCCGAGTTCCTGGTGCTCTCAGTAAAAGCAGGAGTAGCATTTGAATAGATTCTCGAGGAAAATTGGATAGAATCCTGGGGCTATATGTACTGTATTCATAATTTGTTCTGCTAAGATTAGTAGAAGACTAGTTACTAGGAGTGTAGAGTCAAGTGTCCCAAATGTTTGATTTGCTGCATCACTCCATGATTTCTGACATCAACAGTCCCTCCTCTGCTCATTTCCCTCACTCTTATATGTCCCTTGGGTTTGGTGATCACTGGAAGGTCTCCTGGAGACTCAGACCCATCAGGGAATGACTTATAGGACCCTAGGTATACAGGCCAGTTTTGTATTTTGCAGAGACTGTTGAGACTACCAGTTGCAGTGCAGCTGGAAAGCAGGCATCCCAAAAAAGAGAGCTAGAGTTTCCTTGTAATGGGTTTAGCATTTAGTTTTAGGTTTTAGCCTTTAGTTCTCTAGTAGACTGGGACTTGCATGTCATTGATTAAACAGTTAACCAATGCCTAGAAAAGACCTTTTGAACAATACACCTTTGACAGCTCATGCATGTAGGCACCACATTCCTTATTTGCAGGGCGTTCCCTAGCGTTTTGTTTTTTTCTTTATTTCTACAGATATGGAATCTGTTTTTGCACTTTCTGGATCAGTATCTTTTTCTCACTTGAAAAGGAGGCTGTGAACTCTAAAGAACATGTTCAATGGCTTTAGAGCCAGGTCAGCTAGAGTTCAAGTTTTGAGCTTGACATTTACAAATTCTGTACTTTTAGGGGGATCTTGTGGTTTAGTGATAAGGCAGTTTACTTTCAACTAAAGGTCACATGGTTCAAATCCACCAGTTGCTCAGAGGGAGAAAGATGAGCAATCTCCTCTCCCAAATCTGCCTCCAAAAACTTGCTGGAAGGTCAATTGTCCCTTCTGACTCCATGGTAAGTAACAACAGTTGCCTTCAGGCGACTTACTTTAATCCTGTGACTTACAGTTTCCTTATCGGAAAAAAAGGAATAACACGCTATTGCTCACATAGGTCTAAGCAGAACCTGCAAGAAGGAAAGCAAGTTGTTGTTGTTGTTGTTAGGTGTCGTGACTCATAGTGACCCTATGTACAACACCTCTGAAACCTGCTATGTCCTAAGGTAGTCACACTGACTCCAACAAATCTACCACTTTTACCATAGTTACTGTATCAATCCTTCTCATCCAGATTCTTACTCTCCTGAGCTATCTATCCCTCCACCCTTCTGAGCATGATGACCTTCTACAAGGACTGGTCCCTCCTGGCCATGGGCCCAAAGTATGTAAGATGGAGCTTCAATATCCTAGCCTTCAAGGAGAAACTTGGTTTCACTCTCTCCAAAACAGACCAATTTGTTTTCTTGTTCATGGTATGTTTCATGAAATTCTTCTGTATCAGCCAATTCCTTTTGGTACACTGACTCTGAATGGTCCTTCCATCTTCTTTTAATGCTTTCTAGATCATTTAATATCCTTAAGTATTCCAACTCATGGCTTGAATTTGTTCTTCAATTCCTTCAGCTTAAGAAACACTGAGCGAGTTCAGCCCTTTTGATTTTCTCACTCCAGCTCTTTGCACATTTCATTATAATATTTTGCTGTGTCTTCCTGAGCTTCTGTTTAGCTCCTTAATTTCTTCCCCTTGCTTTGGCTTCTCAACGTTCTTGTGCAATATGCAGAGTCTTGTATGATATCCTTCTTGGTCTTTTCTTCCTCCTCTGCCTTTGTAATGACCTTTTGCATTCTCCATGGATGATAGTCTTGATATCCTCCTTGATATCTTCATTTAGTCTTTGCTCATTGGTGTTCAATGTCTCAGACCTGTTTCTGAGACCGTTTTGAAATTCAAGTGGAATAGACTTAAGGTCAGATTTTGGCTCCTAAAGATTTAATTTCATTTTCTTCAACTTTAGCTTGAACTTGCATATAATAGTCAACACTTGGCCTAGTTTTCACAGCTAATATTGAGTTTCTCCGGTGATTCTTTTCACAGATGTAATCAGTTTGATTCCTATGCATTCCATTAGTTGAAATCCATGTATATAGTCTGAATTTGTGTTTCTTATAAAAAGTATTTGCAATGAATAAATAATTGAATATGCAGAAATCTATCATTCTATTAACAAAGATTCTCACCACTGGGCCAATCGGCAGCATTATGATAGATGGTGAAGAGTTTGAGATTGTTAACAGCTTTAGTTTGTTTGACTCCACAATCAACACTCTTGGTACTAACAGCCAGGAAATCAAGAGAAAAAATGCATCGGGAAAGTCTGCTGTCAGGAATCTCTCCAGAGCAATGACGTCTGTCTGGAGACAAAGGTGAGCCTGATGCAGGCCATAGTCTTCACAATTGCTTGCTATGCGCCAGAGAGCTGGACAATGAATAAGGACGATAGAAAGAGAATTGATTCCCTTGAACTGTGGTGCTAGAGAAGAGTGTGGAATATACCATGAACTTCCAGGAGAACAAACAGGTTTGTCTTGGAGAAGGTGAAACCAGGATGCCCCTTGAAGACAAGGGTTCTTAAGGCTTTGTCTGACATACTTTGGGCATGTTGTAAGGAGGGACCAGTCCTTGGAGAGGGACATCATGCTTGAAAAGGTGGAGGGACAGACAAAGAGAGTCACTGGGGGTAATTAAGGTAGATGTGTCAGAGACAATAAGGTTGGCACAGGATAGAGCAGGTTTCAGGGCTATTGTGCATAGAGTCGTTATGAGCTGCAAGTGACTCAATAGCACATAACAACAACATGGTATGTTCAAAACTCTTCTCCAGCACCACAGCTTGAAGGCATCATTCTTCTTCTGTCATTTTTAGTCATTGTCCAGCTCTCTGACACATAACAAGTAATTGCAAAGACCATGGCCTAGATCTAGTGCACCTTAAGTCTTTAGATTGACATTGTTGCTTCTCAGTACTCTGGAGAGGTCCTTGACAGCAAATTTTCCCAGAGCAATTTATCTTTTTATTTCCTGACTGCTGGTGCCAAAAGTATTGATTGTGGAGCTGAGCAAGCTGTAATTGTTAACAATCTCAATCAACTTCTTTCTATCAAGGAGAAGCATAGCAATTGTAATTCTCAAGAATCTTGTTGGAGTCAAACAAAAGTGAAGATTCTCTGATTCTAACAGTTTGTCTGAACTGAGTGCTCCTTAAAATGCCCTGTCCTTTATCTTTTCTTTTCAAGAGTTTGTTATTTTTGTTATTCTATGCTGTAGAGTCAACTACAACTAATAGCAACCCAATGAACAACAGATCTGTGTTGTTCCATCCGATCCTGTGCCGTCTTCATCATCTGACAATTTGAGCCCATTGCTGCAGTCACTGTGATAATCTGTCCGTCTCCTAACAACACACCCAAACTATATGAGGTAAAACTTTTTCATCTTTTCCCCCATGGTACATTCTGGTGGCATTTTCTCCAAGGTATCTCTGTTTGTTCTTTTGACAGTCCATTTACTATTCAGAACTTTCCTCAACTATATGTGGGTCAGATTATCTGGGAGGCTGAGTTTTATGAGGAGGAATGTGACATCAGGGTTGTGACATCATGCGGAAGACTCATCAACAACTACAGATGATACAATCTGTATGCAAATGACACAATCTTGCTTGCTGAAACTGAGGACCTAAGGTATATTTGCTGCAGAAGGTCAAGGATGGCATCCTTCAATATGAATTGAAGCTCAACATCAAGAAAACAAAGATTCTCATCACTGGGCCAATTGGCAGCACCATGATAGAGAAGATAACGAGATTGTTAACAACTTCAGCTTGTTTGGCTTCACAATCAACACTCTTGGTACTAGCAGCCAGGAAATCAAAAGACGAATTGCATTGGGGAAATCAGGGACCTCTCCAGAGTACTGAAGAACAACAATGTCAGTATGGAGACTAAGGTGAGCCTGATCTACTTACTATGCATCAGAGAGAAGGACAATGACTAAGCATGACGAACGTAAGTAAAGTATGTAAATATCAATGTTTTTGAGTTGTGGTGCTGGAGAAGAGTATTGAATATACCATGGACTGCTAAAAGAATAAACAAATCCATCCTGGAGAGGGTGAAACCAGACTGCTCCTAAGATGCAAAGATTTTGAAGCTCCCATCTCATATACTTTGGACAAATGACCAGGAGGAACCAGTCCTTGAAGAGGGACATCATGTTTGGAAGGGTGAAGGAACAGCATAAGAGAGGAAGACCCTGGAGGAGATGGATGGATTGACTCAGTGACTGGAGTAATGAGGGTAGATGTGTCATAAACAATGAAATTGACTCAGGATGGAGCAGGGTTCAGAGCTGTTGTACGTAAGGGTTGCTATGGGTTGTAGACAACACTATGGCACATAACAACTTTCCCCAACAGCTCAAAGGCATCACTTCTGTAATCCTTATTCCTTGTCCAGCTCCCTGATACATAGCGAGTGACTGAAAATAACATGGTCTGAATCAGACACATGTTAGTCTTCAAACTGATATAATTGTTCCCCAATAATTTGGAGAGGTTCTTGAATGCAGACTTTCCCAGTGAAATACATCTCCTGATCTCTTGACTGTTGGTATCTTGGAGTGTTGTTGTTGATTATGGATCCAAGTAAGATTAAATCTATGACAATTTCAATCTTTTTTCCATCTATTATGATGTTGCTTACTGGTCCATTGGTGATAATTTTGTTTTCTTAATTTTCAGATGTCATTCATATTGAAGGCTATAGTCTTTGATCTTCTACACCAAACATTTCAAGTCCTCCTCACTTTAAGCAAGTAAGGTTGTGTCATCTGAATAACACAAATTGTTAACGAATCTTCCTCCAATCTAGATACCATTCTTCATAGAGTCCAATTTCTCTAATGATTTCCTCAGTGTACAGATTGAATAGGTATGGAGAAAGGTTACAACCCTGGCACACGTTTCCTGACTTTAAACCATGCAGAGTTCCCTTATTCTGGTCAAAAAACAGCCTCTTTCTCTAAGAATAGGTTTCTTATGAATACAATTATGTATACTGGGATTCTCATTCTCAATAGTAGCTTGTTATAACCCACACATCAAATTTCATAATCAATAAAACATAGATATTCTTCTTTTTTCTCCTTTTTAAAAAAATATTCATTTTAATGAAAGTTTACAGAGACTTTGGATTTCCATTCATTCATTATTGCACTTTTCTCATTGCCCAACCTCCCCCAAGGCAGTGCCCTTCCCCCCCTTTAAAAAATATTTTTAAAATTAATTTTAATGAAAGTTTACAGAGATTTTGGACTTCCATACATTCATTGTTGCATTTTTCTCCCTGCACATGCCTCAGCCCAGTTCGTTCTTCTTTTTAAAAAGGAAAAGAAAAATTATTTCATTGGTCTGGAATCCCCTCCCACCCCAAGTACACTCCACTATGCAACCTTCATTCTGGACTCTTGTCATAACCATAATAACCAATCATGTATCGCTTTCAAACAGTCCTCTCCCTCATCTGTTTCAGTGCAGTATATATAATTTATCCAGTTTTTCTTAGTCTCACTCCAACCCTGATGTCAGCCCCACTCTACAATAGTGGCACCATGCAGTATTTGTCCTTTTGTGACTGAGACTCACCATAATGTCCTCCAAGGTCATCCATTTTGAATAACACTGCATGAGTTCCTTGTTTTTCAATGAAGCATAGTATTCTATTGTGTGAATATGCCACAGCTTCTCTATCCATTCTTTTGTTGATGGGTACTTAGGTTGTTTCCAACTCTTTGCTATTGTGAACAAAGCAGCAATAAACATGGATGTGCATATATCTGCCTGGGTAGCAGTTATGATTTCATTAGGGTATATTCGCAGTAATGAAATTGCTGGGTCAAATGGTACTTCTATTTGCAACTTTTTGAGAGAGCACCATACAGTCTTCCATAGTGGTTACACCATTTTCCACTCCCACCAACAGTGAATAATGGTTCAGTTTCTCCGCAACCTCACCAGCATTTGATGTTTGTGGCTCTGTTAAATTTTACTATTCTTACTTGGTAAGATGATATCTCATAGTTGTTTTGATTTGCATTTCTCTTAGAGTTAGGGATTTTGAACATTTCTTCATATATTTGTTGGCCATTTGAATGTCTTCTGTGGTGAAGTGTCTGTTCATATCCTAGCCTTTTTTTTTCAATTTGGTTATTTACCTTTATCTTGTAATGGTGCTTGAGTATTTTATAAATTCTAGATATAAGTCCCTTATCTGACATGTCATTACCAAATATTTTTCTCAATCTGTGGCTTCCCTTTTTACTCTGTTGGAGAAGTTTTTAGATGTGCATAGGGATTTGATTCTTAGAAGGTCCCATTCATCTATTTTATCCTCTTCTGGTTGTAGATTTTTCAGGATACTTGGAAGACTGTTTATATTGTGGATTGGGACTTGTAGCGTTCTTCCAAGCTTTTCTTTAATGAAGCTTATAGTCCTTGGTTTTAGTCCTAGGTCCATGATCCACCTTGAGTTGTTTTTTGTGTATGGAGTGAGGTGTGGATCTTGCTTGAGTTTTCTACAGGTAGTTTTCCAATTTTGCCAACCCCATTCGTTAAAAAGGCTGTAGTTTCCCCACTTAACTGATTTCATCTCTGTAAAATATCAGTTGACCATAGGTAGATGGGCTGATTTCTGGATTCTCTATTCTATTCCATTGATATATGTGTTTGTCATTATACCAGTACTATGCTGTCTTAACCACCACAGCAGTGTAATAGGATTTGAAATCAGGGAGTGAGATACCTCTTACCTTGTTTCTCTTTTTTTAAGGAGTGCTTTACTTATTCAGGGTCTCTTTCCATTCCAAATGAAAGTATAGATTGCCTTTTCCACCTCATTGAAGAATGGGATTGGTAGAAGCTGGCGAGTATTCAGGATGAGGCTTCACCAGGCAGGGCTGGGTGGGGTGAGGGCGGTTCTAGACAATATTTTGATTGTATATGCTATTAATGCATACTTTGGACATGTTGTGAGGAGAAACTGGCTGGGCTTAGAAGGGGTCGTGGTACTAGAGATATTGTAGCTGATGTTAGATGGATCTTAGCTGAAAGCAGGGAATACCAGAAGAATGTCTA
>NW_006399845.1:13485623-13486861 GCF_000299155.1 Elephantulus edwardii | reverse complement strand
GGCACAGGACAGAGCAGAGTTTAGGGCTGTTGTACATAGGGTCGCTATGAGTCGCAAACGACTCGACGGCACATAACAACAACATATGCTATTAATGATATTGTTTGATAATTTTCATGTTCTGCTGGGTAACTTTTCTTGGAAATGGGAACAGGAATGGGAATATGGATCTCTTCCAGTACGTCAGGCAAGTTGCTTTCCTCTAAATTTCCTGGCATAAAGTGGTGAGTACACCCAGAGCAGGATCTGTTAATTTAAGCATCAATAGGTATCTTTTCCATTCTTGGGGCCTCAAAGGATGTGCTATGTTATTACTGTTGAATCAGAACTGGAACCGACCCACAGCTCACCCATCAGCAGGTTTTCAAAAAGCAGTAAATTGCACAGGCAGAAATTGCCTGTCCTTTTCTATGGAGCAGCCAGTGGATTCAAACCACATGCCTTTGGGATTGCAGTACAGCTTTTTACCATTAGGCCACAAGACCTGCCTCCCTTATAAGGATTGTTGTTTAGTTGTGTACTGTGGTGTCGGAATTGATCCATAGCTGACATTCCAGCAGGTTTCCAGAGACAGTTAATGGTGTGGAAGGAGATTGACCATCCTTCTCTCGCAGAACAGCCTGGTGGCCTTGAACCGCGTGCCTTTGGGATTGCAGTGCAGCTTCTCTTATAAAAGTTGTTATTGTTGTTAGGTGCCATTGAGTCACTTGTGAATCATAGCGACCCTATGCAGAACAGCTCTGAACCCTGCTTTATCCTGAGCCAACCTCATCATCTCTGACACACCTATTCTCATTACTCTAGTAACCTTAACCCTAGCCCAAACCCTAAACCTAACCCCAAGCCTTCCAGAAATATTTCAGTGTTAATCAATTCTATTTACAACTGTGACTCTGTGTAATCTCTCCATCTTCTTTTGATGCTTCCTATATAATTCCAGAAAATGCTCATAGCATCTCTCTTAAGTATTGCAACTTAAGGCTTGAATTAGGTTTTCACTTCTTTCAGCTTTAGAAATGCTGAGCGAATTATTTCCTTGCTCCAATTTATTCTCCAATTCCAGCTCTCTGCATGTTCCATTGTAATATTTTGTTTTGTCTTCTCAAGGTGTCCTTTGAAATCGTCTGTTCAACTCTTTTATTTTAGAATCTCTTCCCTTTATTTTGGGTTCGCGATGCTCTAGTGCAGTTTTCAGAGTCTCTTCTGATATTCATTTTGGTTTTTTTTTTTATTTCTCT